>NW_019671935.1:349319-368616 GCF_002708625.1 Rhizopus microsporus ATCC 52813 | reverse complement strand
CATGCCAAATAGAATAGAAGCAGTTATCAAGTCGAAAGGGTATTGGACAGAGTACTAAAATAAATAAATAAACTATTAACATATTTTTGACAGGTGGCCCAACAACTGGCAACATGTACCGACCGAACTCAGCAGGCGCTAGGTGGCTGAGTTTGTATTACGTATGCGTCAAATTTAGTATACAGGCTCCGAACAAGTGTAGTATTGCTCATACAAAGTTTCGAAGCGATACAATAAGAACTGAGCGAGTAGTCTGTGCCAAAAGTTGAAAATGCGAAACATGTTGCCAGTTGTTGGAGTCACTGTAAGCTTTTGTTAAACATATTATATAGTAGAATGAACTTTGGCATACTGAGATTATTGGTAAAATGAGTTGTTAGTCTCCTGTTGTAAGAATTTTAGAATGTTCACATGGTCACTTCGAGTTCTTTTTCATCAGCATCATGCATGAAAAATTTTTACTTCCTCCAAAAAAGGAAACTACTTATTTGTGACTGTTTCCTATCGACAACGCTTACGCCTTTTTTTTTTTGGGAGCCTTTTTTTAGCTGTTCCAAACGTAAATGAATAAAAAGAAAAGTAGTATTAGATCAACCAACAACGAGTATGCTGTAAGTATAGAAGATAGCTACTGTGTATAAAGCACGTATTGAAGCCATCTACTTAGGTGTCGCGCATTGCAGGCATGAAAGTTGTAGTAAGCATTAATTACAGTAATGCTCTAATTCATTTTGTTGACTTGACCTTGTAGAACAAAACCCGTTACTTTCTGATTGAATGGGAAGGTTATGGCTTGAAAGATAATACGTGGGAAAGAGAGGACAACGTCTACTCTTCATCCAGTATTTCCGCGTTCATTGAGGATTACTGTCGACAATCTCATTGCCGAAAGGATTCAATACTCTACATGAACAAGAAAGTTCTATTATATAATACATACGATCCTGATACGAAGGAGTTTCATAACCATCCCAAAAATCCTGGTCCTGTTACTTCTGTCGTCACTGAAAATAATAGCAAGCGGCTTAGAGATTCCTCTGATGAAGAATTAAGTGAATCGTCGAATTCCACAAAGGAGGTAATTAATAAGTGTGACAATAAGTTACATGTATATTCATGCCCTTACTTTAGTGTAGAAGAAGCTTACGTACGCTTTTAATGGACGCGCCGAAGGAATTTCAGGATACCTTTCAAGTTGTAATAAACTCAGTCAAGGTAAAAGTTAGGCTAATGAATAATGTAGTTCATCCTCATATCTTTTTAGATGGAACATCCTGTTGAAAGAGCAGCCAATCATCAAAGAAAAAACAATATTCCTCTTTACGTCATCAAAAACCTTAAAACAAGAGTGACCATTTTCAACGATGTGGACTCAGACTTACCAAACGACTTTATCTATGTTGACCAATTGCAATATACAAGCCCTGTACTACCCCCTGATCCAAACTTTCTGTCTGGGTGCAGCTGCACAGACGCAAATGACTGCTCCAGTGATTGCCACGACTCCCAGTTCTATGATCAGAAGGGTAGATTAATTGTGCCTCATGGTACAGCCATATATGAATGTAATAACACCTGTGACTGCGGTATAAATTGCAAAAACAGGGTAGTGCAACGTGGCAGAAAAGTGCCTTTACAAATTTTTAAAACAGCGAACAAAGGGTGGGGTGTTCGAACCCTTCATCCAATCTCTCGAGGTACCTTTGTTGAGGAATATGTAGGAGAAGTTATCACAACAGAAGAATCTAATAAGCGTGGCGCTTTCTACGACAAATATGGATGTAGCTATCTATTTGATATGGACTTTGCTCAAAGCGAACTACCTACAAAATATGCAATCGATGCATTCATTCTTGGGAATGTCAGCCGGTTCTTCAATCATTCTTGTTCTCCTAATTTGGAGGTATTTGCCGTATACCATGATAGTGCTGATGTTCAAATGCATCGCTTAGCTTTTTTTGCAAGTCGTGATATAAAGAAAGATGAAGAACTTTGCTTTGATTACAATGGCATGCAATGCGACACTGAAGAAGAAAATATGAAGCATAGTGCACGTTACTCTTGCCATTGTGAAGCACCAAACTGCCGAAAGTGGATTTATATCTAAATATGCATTTAACCCATCTTCTTTCATTTCAAAATCAATAAAGCATAAATTACCATAAGAATAGTTCTTTCCATGCTTAACTTGCTTTAATTGTAAAAGTATACTTTTTTCAGGATAATAACACTTTCTTCAATGGACACACACAGCACATACATTGCCTAATCTCACCATTTTAGAATAAAGTTTATCCGATAAGTTCGACTGCAGCTTTGTGGTTAATTGATTACGTTTCAATATTACTGATATTACAAAAGTTTTAAAAGTAAAAAAAGCACACCAGTGCAAACGGTACGGCACTTGTCATTACTGCTTTGTATAGCTTTTAACGGTTTATTTGAGGCCAGGATACATACCATTTCACTATAGTCGATTCAAGTTAAAAGTCATTGTATCGTAAAATTAAGTAGTATATGTTGTAATCAACAATAGAATTAGTACATCAAAGAATAAATTCACTAGTTAGATCCTCGGTAGCCCTTTAGACAACATGATGTTGTTAAGAACGTAGAAAGCAGAGCAGTTAGAATCATAATCAGTCACAAGTAAATTCACCAAGCATCTAAAGGCAAGTTATGAAGTAGGCTTCTAAGTCATTGACTATAAAAACCCTTTGAACAGGAACTTTATATTATCGAATAAAAGAGCCCTAAAAGTATTGACCTGTCTTTTTGATAATATAAAATAATAATATCTAATCAAAGTTGTTATGTAATGGTTTATAAGACACAAGACAAAAATTTATTATTAATCTTCATTCTGAGATAAAGACAGAAGGAGCGTGCAGTTAAGTTAAGGATATATTATTTATAGTTGCTATCAAATGGCTGATAAGCCAATATTCTAAGCGTGGGTTATAATTATTGAGGATATGGTTGACTAACATTTCATGATCTGGGTTATGTTACTGCTTTTACCATAAGAAGGATAATCTTTTAAAGAAGTGTATCCTTTTATATAAAGAAGTAATGATTCATATTCAAAAGAGAGATTCTATTTAATTTGACTTATCACTAAAAGTGTGTATACGTAATCTTATAATGTATGAATTCACTCTATTCATACTGGTTACAATCGTTTATCTCAATGTCAGTCCTTAAGCAGACATTGTTCTACGATAGTTTTTGCTATGAAGAAGATATTTTTCAAAGAAAAATAGCACCTGAGTATAGATAAAAGTAGATAAAAACACAAAAGTTTTGAAAAGCAAGCTACCCATCCCAGGCTAAACCGCCATCAGTGTTCTTATGCGAGCCAAGAATAAGCCGCATCATGAAACTAGCATACATCGTGATGTTTCTTTTTGAATAACTAATAATGATATATATCCATTAACAAAGTTTGCTTTTTCTTCAAAATTGTCACATTTACTCTACAAGTGCTCTATTTTATCGTTCGATATTGCTTTGAGAGCAATACAAAGAGGGAGACCACGAAATGTGTTCGTATAATGCAACTTATCCAATTATCATTGGCCGCGATTAGTTCACGTAATAACCTTTTTTTCACGTAAAATGACGTTGTTTGTAATATTAAGCTTTCTCTTGTCTTCGTAAACAGCAAAGAGACTATACGGAGGCTCATAGGCATTTTCCTTTGTCACGTTTAGCAGTACATTGGGTATCGTCTTGTAATTAGTTTAATCTCAGCCTTATTGTTGTAATAATTGGCAGCTTGTCATTCAACTGATCCGAAGGAATTCTAATAAAATGACCTTTCTTTACAACAATAATTGTACTTTAACTTACAAGAACACTAGAAGTCGACACCTACTTCTATTTTCCCTTTTACATAATATTTTACACTATTACCGTATCTCTTATTTATTACTCGAGACATATCACGGTAGGAGTCACGGTAAAAACATGGCGGTGATAGTTTGCCATGCTGAGGTCATGTACTTGAAAAAGGGTGCCATGTCGCTCGATTTTAATAGTAGATAAACGACATATATAAATAGCTTATACTACTTCTATCGTTATCAAGTTAATATATCAAAGTACTAAATTATGCTAAGAAATACGGATTTTAAATGACTATAAGCTATGAAAAAGAAAATATTAGTTTTAACCAAATTAATAAAATATAATTACCTATGACGATAGCTTCTTTTAATGATTGCTCTTTTTTTTTTTCTGGCAAGTTGTTCAATTTCTTGAAATTTATCTGACGACTCTGTCACCCCTGCGGTCGCCTCCGTAACAATGGGCGCTCGTATAAGAAGACAGATGGCACGAGTTTCAGCCTTGAGCGATAGTGTATTACTAGAGAATCTTAAAAAACTAAAGAATTAATTATTTCTTATTTTCTAATTAAGCGTTTTTTGTAAGAATTGTTCATTTAAAACATGGCGATTGAAAGGGTGGGAAAAAAATTATTTCATAACTACCATTTTATGTTCGCAAAATATAAAAAGAACGATCAAGAAAATAATTCATGTCTAAATCTGTATTTTATTTACATAGTGTTCATTTCGTCTGCATAAAACTGTATTTTCAGAATAAAGTTTCTTATAGTGAGGCTTAAATAAAATAATAATAAAAAAGCTATTATTGCAGTCTATTTTTTTTTGTTTCCATTTATAAAAATAAAAAGAATTGGAAGTAGACTAGCACTTTAAAATCAAAGTCATAGCAATAAAATAAACATGCTATAAGTTTGTCAAAGTAGCTTTTTCATGTAACGTGCTTTATCGATACGGACTGTACAAAAATCTCTTTTTTGGTACGAATCTAAAAATACTTAAAGAAGAGGGAATTTATAAGCAATCTTCAATTTCATCTGGGTTGTATACAATAAATTATCACGAATATCTTGTTTTTACTTATTTTCTAGAGCTTGTTTATTTGACTATATATATATTTAATTGTCAATGCTGAGGTACATTTTGTGGTCCCAAATTAACATAGAACCTGGAAAATGCGATTTGCAAAACTGCAAAAGACATTTAAAGGCACCTTCTCTGCAAGTCAAAAAAGTTGTTTAATTCAAAGAAATTGCATAATAACTTTTAGCTACCTGTGTTCAGCAGATTAGCACGGTAAGTATCTGACTAATATTAACAAGCTGGGTTTATTTTCCACTCCTTTGTAAGCAGTAGCGTCTAATGATGAGCAATTACACTGTAGCAATCTTTGTTGGAGTTTAATGTATGCGATATATATAATATATAAAAAAAGAAGTATTCGTCGCTAAAACTACTAACGTAATCGTATCTTGGAAAGCACCAACCTTTGAAAAGTATGAATATGGTGTAATGCAGGCATGTATATGGAATAAGCTCTATTCTTTTTTATATCATCAGTGACAATATAATAGAAGCAAAAAAATTCCTTATTATTGCAATCACAATTATGGCAAATAATCATAACATAACAGTAACCACAGCACAATATTGTTAATAATTGTAAAATGAAAACAATGAGAGCTAAGTCGTAAATCTTGACGAAGCGTTACTCCATTAGTAGCAAAGTGCAATGTTTTGTTTTGTTTTGTACTTACTACTGTCAAAGCGCCTCACGTATGTGTTGCGACGTCTCTTTATATATTCTCTTTTTTTCGAATTTCTATTTCTAGCTTGAGAAACGAGGAACAGCTTTCAAACAAGCACAAGTACTATAGATGAGAGGTTTACATATGATGTGAATTCCTTGATAATCACGACAAGAGGGGATAACACCATGTTGAATCATAAAGTACAGAGAAAATTAAAATTAGTGTAAAGTATTTGATTCCATGTGTTATATATATATCCGTAAATATGAGATATCAGGGTTGTCTTCAGCTCGCTTATATTAGACTATTTTGCTAAAATTGCTAGTTGTAAGAGTATTTTCATTAGAAGAATGTGCAAAGACTTGCTTAACCCATATTTTACCCATGATCTTGCTTTACCACCTTTGAAACAAATTTGCTAGTTTAGTACAATTGAAAAGGCTTTGTTTTCGGAGAGAGAAAGAGACCAGGTACAATGCTAGAAAGGATTAAATTAAAATGGATGCTTCATAATTCGTTCTTTCTGATGTATCTAGTGTCTTTAAAAGTAATTATTTGTAGCCTTGGGTTTTTTAATAATAGTAAAGGCAGACAATAGACACATCATTCTAAACACTCATGCAGAAAATATCGAGGCACTTTAAAGTGTACCGATTGCTCTATGTATTTATATTCTGAACGAATTCAAACATATCGCTTTTTTTTTTTCTTTTTCTATTTCTTTTTTGTAAGGTCTATATCAGCTTTTGTCAACAAAGGAAAGATGTTATCTTAAAGCCAACTTAATTATTTATGATTTTTGTATAAATGAGCTTTATCAGGTGTTAAGTAAAAATGCTAATTGCAAGATTGCAAAGGCATAAACTATCTTCTGTGTTGGAAAATAGATGTTCTAAAGGTGTTCCCATATTTGACCTTTCATGAATAATCCTTAAGAGATAAACTCTATTGTATTTGATGTATTTAAATAATCAGAAAGGAACGGTACGCCTTTTTACAAAAATCAAAGCGAGAAATACAAAGGATGCTGATTCTTCTGCTATTGGTAAAAGGTTCTGTCTTTAAGCTGGCTTTAAATTGTTTTTCATCTGATTTTCGTGATGAGCAACATCTATACAGTCACATATCTAACAATCAATAAATTCATGTCTATCAAATAACAAGCCTTTTTCAACTGAGACCTATACAAGATGACCCAAAAAATAGGTATAAACCCATCATAAAAGTCTGATAAGTACATTAAGCGCTTTGTATTAGCTATTCTCTCTGTCTACGATAAGACTGGCTTAGTTGATTTTGCTAGAGAACTTCATGCTTTAAACATTCGTTTATTGGGTTCGGGTGGAACAGCCAAACTGGTGCGTGAGGCTGGTATCCCTATCGGGTAAGGCGTAAAAAACTAAAAAAAAAGAGAAGGAGCATTTTTCTCATTCTTACTAGCGATGTATCCGAGATTACCAAAGCTCCCGAAATGTTGGGCGGTCGCGTCAAAACTTTACACCCTGCTGTTCACGGAGGTAAAATAGAAAAGAAAAGCTTGAAACGCTTGTATAGATCATAGATATAATGATTCTTTCGTTAGGTATCTTGGCCCGCAACATTGAAAGCGATGAAAAAGATCTTGCCGAACAGCATATCGAGAAGATCGATATCGTTGTTTGTAACCTTTATCCTTTCAAGGAAACTGTGGCCAAGCCTGATGTAACTATCCCCCAAGCTGTCGAGGAAATTGATATTGGTAAGTCAAAAAGCAAACTGTGAATCTATTGAAGATAAACATGACGCTCCCTTAGGTGGTGTTACCTTACTCCGTGCTGCTGCCAAGAACCACGCTCGCGTGTCAATTGTATCTGACCCTAAAGATTATGCAAAGGTCATTGAAGAATTAAAGCAAGGACAAGTGACTCAAGAGACTCGCAACAGTCTCGCTTTGAAGGTTTTTTATTGACTTTCTATAACAGCGTCCAGAAACTTATTTCTACTAGGCTTTCCATCACACTGCTGACTATGATGATGCTATCTCTAACTATTTCCGTCGTCAATATGCCAAAGACGCTTCCATGATGCCCCTTCGTTATGGTGCTAATCCTCATCAAGCACCTGCTCAGATCTATACTAAGAATGGTAATTTACCCGTCACTGTCTTGAGCGGATCACCTGGCTACATCAACTTCTTGGACGCATTGAACTCTTGGGCCTTGGTTAAGGAATTGAAGGAAGCTACTGGTGTTGCTGCAGCTGCTTCATTCAAGCACGTTTCTCCTGCTGGTGCCGCTATTGGTCTTCCTTTGAGCGAAGTCGACCAGAAGGTTTACCAAGTTGATGATTTGAAGATGCCCTTGAGCCCTCTTGCAAATGCCTATGCTCGTGCTCGTGGTGCTGATCGTATGTCTTCTTTTGGCGACTTCATTGCTTTGTCTGAAAAGGTTGACGTTGTCACTGCCAAGATCATCAACCGTGAAGTTTCCGATGGTGTGATCGCTCCTGACTATGACGAGGAAGCTCTTGCCATTCTGAAGGGTAAAAAAGGTGGAAAATATTGTGTACTCAAGATGGATCCTGCTTATGAACCTGAGGAACAGGAAGTTAGACAAGTTTACGGTTTATACTTGGAACAAAAGAGAAATAACTACAAGATCGATGCCTCTCTTTTCAAGAACATCGTCTCCAAGAATAGAGAGGTAAGTTGCCGTATATTTATAATGGAAAAATTAACCAATGTACGTGTGTACATTTTAGCTCTCCCCTGAAGCTGTCAATGATCTAATCGTTGCTACAATTGCTCTCAAGTACACTCAATCAAACTCTGTCTGCTATGCCAAGAACGGTATGGTTATCGGATTAGGTGCTGGTCAACAATCACGTATCCACTGCACCCGTCTTGCAGGTGACAAGGCTGATAATTGGTGGTTAAGGCACCACCCTAAGGTACTGGCATTTGACTTCAAAAAGGGTACCAAGCGTGCAGACAAATCGAACGCTATTGATCTCTATGTAACAAATCAAATTGGCGAGGTGAATACACTATTACTATCATTGTTTACTACAAGAAACACTGACTTTATTTTCACTTAGGGTGTTGAACGACAGGCTTGGGAAGCCAACTTTAACACAGTTCCTGAGCCATTGACTGCTGAAGAACGTAAAGAGTGGATGGGTAAGCTCGAAAACACAGTTGTTTCCTCTGATGCTTTCTTCCCCTTCTCTGACAATATCTACCGTGCACATCGCTCTGGTGTCAAATACATTGCCGCTCCTTCTGGATCTGTTCAAGATGAAGCTGTTATCGCTGCTGCTGATGCCAATAACATGGTCTTTGTTCATCATAACCTACGTCTTTTCCATCACTAAACTTATTTTTAACATTCATACAATTTGAAAGCCCGTAATAAAGCTGAGAAATTTATTCTTTGAATATTGGTCTTCTTTTGCGACATTATTACAACATGGGACAGACAGGTTCACAGCTAGAAGACATGGTCAACTCTTCAAACTGTAAATATAACCAAGGGTAAACATGATAAATAACCTTACGAATATCATTTTCGTCTAGTTTCTGCAGAAGAGATTCAACGTCTATATAAACGCTTTATGAAGCTGGACAAAGACAAGTCTGGTTCTATAGACAAAGACGAGTTCTTGTCGATTCCACAAATTGCAAATAATCCTCTGGCTTCTCGCATGATTGCCATCTTTGACGAAGATGGAGGAGGTGATGTCGATTTTAATGAATTCATCAAAGGCTTAAGTGCTTTTAGTGCCCGTGGCAACAAAAGAGAAAAGTTACAATGTAAACAAATATAGACATGATGCAAGGAGACAAACTAAATGCTGTATAGTTGCATTCAAGGTTTATGACATGGATCGAGATGGATACATTTCAAATGGAGAACTCTTTCTTGTCCTGAAAATGATGGTTGGAAACAATTTGAAAGACAATCAACTTCAGCAAATTGTGGATAAAACCATAATGGAAGCAGATAAAGATGGTGACGGAAGAATTAGCTTTGATGAATTTTTGACTATGGTTGAAAATACAGATGTGGCAAAGCAAATGACACTGGAAAGCTTTTAAGCTTGAATGCGCATTTTATATTAAAATTTTCTCATGCAACTGTTAATTTCGTTACTATGGCAACGGCTGTGAAAGTAGTATATACACATTTTTATTTTACATTATTATTTTTGTTTGTTTTTATGATATTCAATCAGTTCCTTTTCAACCTTGCCATCGTCATCATATATTAACACACCCTGTTTCCATGTGCCGTACTTGAGTCCAATAGCTTTATTTGACTCATATTCTCTTGCTATATCTTCTGCATTTCCTTTCCAATCACGATACAATTGCAAGTTTTGTCTACCAATCAATCGAATACACTTTACTCTTAGATCATTCGTAGACTACGCAAAGATATTAATAGACGCACACGACTAGCACTTAAAAAAATACCCATTTTGGCAATAGCTCCTTTGATATCTCACCAAAATGACCAATACCATATTTTTCAATGCCTTCAATTAGCAAGGTCTTCTCGACCTCTGTCCATTTTCGTGCTTCTTCTCTTGGGCCTTTGGGCGGTCTAAAGTAGCTAGATACAAAATATGAGCATAAATAAAGGAATCTAATTCGATCCCTTACTCTTGATTGAGCGTGCCATCTGGATAGATCATATTCTTTGTAATCTCAAATTCGTCTCGAACACAAAATTTTAACCTAAAGCGCTTTACCCATTCTTGTTTTTCACGAATGAGTGCTTCGTCTGGTGATAATTGCTTTTCTGCCGTATTATCAATCACCATATTGGTGTCCTCATTAACCACCATTATTTTTAAAAAAATGTAGAGAAAAAAGAATATGTGACTTTGTAGTTTATTTTCTATTTATTTTTCAAGTCGTTTTTGCTGTTCCTTTATACTATCCAAGTAAATCTGTACAGATTCATTGTAACCTGACCACATGTTGGCTACAAGAGCAACATCTGCTGTATTATTATTTATTGTCTAAAGGAAAGGAGAAATATTAGATTGACATTGGTTTACAAAAGAAACATTTACTTCAATTTTCTTATTAAGCTGTCCTATATTTTCATTCAATTTGCTCTAAAGGATTCCATGAGCTACATTGGCTAAATACTAGGCATGGTTAACTTACAACGTTGATTATGATTCTACTTAAAAGTGCACTTTGTTGTTGATCATGAGGACTTTCCATTAAACAATAAACAAAAAAAAAAAAAAAGAAAGAAAGAAATAAGAATTACTTTTATTATTAAGCAGTCATCATAGATATTAGAAGAAAACAGATAAAGCACTAATAGTGGTAGCAATTAGTGGCAAGAGACCAAGATAGAGACTGTTGGAGCCACTGGTATGATTTTCATGTCCTGAAGAAGAAGAGGTACTGTTGCTACCATGACCATGACTGATACTGGTTGCATCAGCAGCTGCTTGAGTGGCATTCTTGACGACAACTAAAGCAGGGGCGGGGTTATTAAGACTATGAGAGTCAACACCAGGTTGAGGGATGCTTGTCCAGTTAGTGGAGCCAACTTCACTATAAAATCAAAGTGTGAAAAGAAGAAAGCACGATACAAAAAACATTTCTTACCAAGTTTGAACGATAGGGAAGTAATAAGTAACATTAGGCTGAGAAGACAAATCAACCTTGGGAATAGAAATGACCAAAGGGAAATCAAGTGCATCTGTTGCTTTCAGATAACCACCATACCAAGTGATATTACTGAGAGAAGAATTAGAAGCGTCTTTGTATTGCAAAGAAAGTGTCTAAATAGGCATGAGTGACAAGGAACAAGATAGAAACACTGGCTTACCCAATTTGATACAGCTTGAGGAGAGATAGTAGTGATACTTTCAGGCACAGTAGCAGTTACACTAATGGTAGCAGAGCCATTGCAGCCATGAGGAACGTGGAAAGCAGTGGTTAAGTTTTGACCAGGCTATGACAGTTAGCAAAGGCACTGCCCTTACGCGTAATACAAGTATAGCTTACCTCGGCAAACTTAGGAGACAAAGAGACATGTGCGTCCACAAGATTAGAGACAAGAGCCAAGAGAGCAATAGTACAAAAGTGCTTCATGTTTAAAAAGAAAAGGAATGAAAGAGTGTTTATGGACTTGCAGTTGCTTTTATAGAATGTTGATCTCGTAGCGAAATACTCTCATTTTTGCCCAATCATCTTTTCTAAACCTTATTTGTTACACAGATGGTGGCAGTCAAATACCAGGAGAAAAAAAGAAACTTGGGAAAGGGAACAGTTTTGAGCCAAGATGTATGTAAACAGATTTCATATTCCTATCGTTGTTAATCAAAGTATAATCCATCAGACACTCTTTTCCTCATCTGTTATATAAAAGGTATACTCTGCAGGTACAATCTAGAAAGTAACCTGAGGTATTAAAATGTGATTCCAAAAGCTATTACCATTTCTCCAAACTGGCAGTTTAAAGTGAGGAGTGAATAAACGCAAAAGCTTATATATATCACTGCGATTCTTTCTTTACATTTTTTTATTGAGTGCAACTTTAGTCAACAAGAGTAATTTGGTTAGTTTTTCCTTATATTACCTTTACTGGTATCTGTCTTGTAAATAAAGTCACGCTATTAAAAGGTTTTTATGTATCACTATGAAATAAAGCCGATAATGTTTTCATATTAATAACGCAATGGTTGATATTTTGTAAAATTGACTTTTATAGCTATAAAAAAAGGGATTGTGTTTTTTGTTGTATTCATCTATGTGTTTCACAAGAAAATAGTTTTCGTGATCCGGGTGAATGTTGACAGATATTTTGACCTATTTGCTTAATAGCTACACTAATAACAATAATAATAATAATAATAACATTAGTAAGCCATTCTACTCATTATTTATCATTACTAGTGCTCTTTTTGTTATTATTTTTATTATTACTAATTTACCCTAGTGATGTGAATAAAAAACCTTTGCTTTGCTAGAGAATAAAGTCGTTGATAATATATTATTGTGTGATAAATTAATTGAAATTTCAAGAGACAAATATCTATTATCCTTGCCTCCTTGTTGAATGTTTTATGTTTGATATTTTGAAAATATATTTGAATGCCTAATATATAGCCCTTGTCTGACACCATACAATACTTTTGCAATGTCATGGGCTATAGTTAACTTTGTTGATTAAAAAAAAAAAAGTGCAAGTACTTTAGATGAACTTATCTATATAATATAGAAAAAGCAGAAGCTAATTTGTGTAAGATATTAGTAAAATCACATTTTATGTTTTATATCAAAGAAAATCCCATTCTATTTGTTCAAACATACCATACACACTCTCTAATATTTTGAAAGTATCCCACAATACGATGTGTATCTCTTGTCTAAAGGCTGTTCTTTTAATTGCTGTTTATGACATATTTACCCTTGTTTATCACAAAGGGCGAAGCCATTAAGCCTGCGGTAACACGACGACGCGCAAAAACGAGCGGAACGAGCTGAAAACGGTTAGTCTTGGCTTGTACTATTTTTATTTTAAATGCTTAACTATAATCAAGGAGGTGGTGCTGTCCATCATATTTTTTATATCTTGTACTGAAGCGAATTATAATCAAAAATAGTATGAATACTTTATTTATTTGTACACAAAGGTTATGTTTATATAAGACTATTGTTCATTGCAAAATTATATTCGATAAGTCAATATAATAAGGTTCTATAGCGATTATATCAACTATGATTTATTAAGAGGTTGTATTTGTTTTCTATGATATTAGATAGGAAAGTTGCTATTATTATAGTACAAGCATTATGGATATTGAAAGAAAAAAGAAAAAGGAAATATACAAATTGATATAAATATATAAATACAGAAAATCCATAGAATCGTACTATAACCGTTATAAATTGTCAAAATCGATACTCCTAAAGTCAATTTCCCGTTTAACCAGCTCAAACACTAGGAAGCCAACACTCGTAGCCGGAACTACCCTCACAACTGTGCTTCCAAATTCCTGATATAAAAACTTTCTCCAGCTTCCTCCATTCAATTTGACCTGTGTAAGACATTGGTCTAATGTTCGTCTATATAAGCTTCTAACAGATTCGCGCCGATGTTTGTTTGTAAATTCAGATTGTCCTTCTTCAATATAAAAGATACTATGCACCTTTGATAATGGGTGATCAATCAGTTGATATGCCTATTAAAACAACTAATCAGCTCAGTCATCTTCATATCAAAAAGATAAACACAAACCATGGCTGCTGTTGCACCAGCAAAAATGACAAATAATGGCTCCAACATCAGCGGTGGTTTCTCTTTCTTTTCACAGCTATCAGGTGGTGTAGGTCTGTCATCATTTTCTATAGAACTCCATCCTGCCTCTAATTCCATAATTGTACTTGGAGAATCAACATGTACACCATATATTTCATCCAAAAAATAATAATAGCCTTGTTGCTTAACCCATTCAAACGTTGCAAAAAATAACCCACAGGAGAGAGAATCCTATGGAACAAATGAATTACATGAATACTTTGAATCATGTGCACCTTACCCGCACTAAGGTCAGTGTAAATCCACGGTAAGCACTTGCTATTCCTAGTTCTTTAAATGTTGACTTGGCAAACTGATACATAGAATGATGCTTTCCTTCTAATAAATCATTTACTTCGAACCTCACTTTGAGCGAATCAAGTGGAGTGGCAATGATAGATTGTGCAGCGCCCGCAAGACATCCTAAAAATAAATGAGTAAAGCCGCTCGGTATTATAGATAAACACTACAACCTGCAGCAAACACAGAGGAATATGGTGGAGGAGGGTACGGTCTGTGAAGCTGGTAGGCGCTTGGTGGGTGAAACATAGGTAATGCTGCAATATACGTGGTGTAAAGGACAGTGCCGATCAGTGTGTTTGCGATTAGTGGAGGAAATATATGCCGAGGAATAAAATTCCACTGGAAGCCGATTAGTAAAGAGTATACAAGAATAAAAGGCTATCGTACTCCCTTTGTTTTTACAGCATGCGAAATCATACCAATGGATGTATATCTAAAGGAAAATCGTTTGGCATTGGCAGTGTCTACCGGCATTAAGGCTCTTGCCATAACAAGATAATCCACTCGTAAAGGTCGAAACAGCTAATGAACCTGTATAAGTGTTGTTATATGGGCACCCTTTGACTCTAACCTTGATTGGTGTCCTGTAGAATAAATAAAGGCTCTGCATGATGAGTGTTCTTGCAAAAGCAGTTGATCCACCGATCGATGTTGCTTCCCTTGCCTTTTTCCTTTTTTGCTGCAACTTTCCAGATGATAAAGTGTGCATGTATGGTGTTTGTAGAAAAGCAGGGATATTGTTCGAGTTGAGTATATATGGGTACCATCTTCTATGGCTATTACCTCCCTTGACAACCAACTCTGAAGGAGTATCAGAGGGCGCCATGATAAGATGTCAACTGTAACAAATAGAGAAAAGAGTAATCAGCGTCAATCCCTCCCCTTCCCCTTTAAATTTAAAGTCAGATATGTCATGTCACAAATCGTTGTAATTAATAAGGCACAATATCAGCCAGCCAGCATGCATCGAGATGCTAACATCGTATTTACTGCAAGTGGCAGCAATGTTATCAATTTGACTAGTGGTCTTTCTTCCCTTACCATTGGCTCTCTTTGTCTATGTTCGCTGACATTTTCTGAAATACCTGTTAGTTCAATCACTACAACATTGGGTTTATAGACGTGGCCGTGTCCTTTCCAAATGAAAGATAATACTGGCCTTGATACCTGCTAAAATTTTTGAATAGACTTGACTGCGAATAGTTACAGTCATTTCAAAAAGTAAAAGTCGCTAGGAAATTGATGACATCGCTTTTAAGATGCAAACCTCTATATTTCATATGAAGAGATTCTTGTATATACCATATCAATAGTCAAAATTTCC
This sequence comes from Rhizopus microsporus ATCC 52813, assembly GCF_002708625.1. Lineage (NCBI taxonomy): Eukaryota > Fungi > Mucoromycota > Mucoromycetes > Mucorales > Rhizopodaceae > Rhizopus > Rhizopus microsporus. The sequence goes on along the minus strand of NW_019671935.1, from coordinate 353,081 downwards.
TGACAGGAGGTTACTGACTCCACGCTATCAAATTTTGAGATTCATTGTTCCTTTCCGAGCCGTAATGATTCTGTTAAATGATCCATAAACACTCATATTTCGCTGTCATGACCGTGTTAAGGCCTATATGACGCACATCATTTCTCCTAATACTGTTGTAAATTCAATGAACAATAACACTTTGGAGTGCTGCGCAACACACAGCTCAACCTGTATGATTGCATATCCACTTTGTAACCCGTATTGAATCTACAACATCGAGCTCCAAATCAGTTACTTTACCTTTTGAAACAGCTGTGGTTGTGGTGGCAATGTAAGGCAAATGTTGTTCGAAAATGTTTCTTTACTTGTAGGGAAATGAGTTACTTAAAGGCTTATTAATAAAATCTTATTTTGATCAAGGGAATAACTCTTCCTTCTCTCTTATTCTTTACTTAAATGGAATCTCGTAATATGACTCGTGGACATGAATTATCATTTATGCAAGTGGAGAAAATTATTTTACCGATATCAAATACAAAAGAAATACGGCACTTTGCATTGTTTCATTTTTTTTTTTTTTTGTTATATAAACTGATGCTGCGCAGTCATGAATATACAATAGCTGCTATATGGAGCAAACCGTCCCTAGGAGCAGTAAAGCGATGCTATAGTTCTAAACATATTTTTGCATCCTACGATGACGAAGAAGAAGTAAACAGGAAAAAGGAGCAGCTGTCAGATGATAAACCATGGGATGGTGAAGAATCTGTTAAAGATGCAGTCTTAAGAATGATTGTTGATAAATACCGAGCACCTCTGCGAGTAGAAGGGGCAGCACGCCGCAATCTGCCACAGCCTCAACCTTATCCTCCCCATATAATGCAGCAGTTTGCACAAGACAAAAGCCCGGGAAGGAAACAAGTTGAACGAGAGAGGAAGAACAAGGCGATGAAGCAAAACCGCTTAATGAATGCCAAGGATGCTGCATTGGATTATTCGTTGGGAAAGAAATATCCTACGACCGATGAAGAAGATTCAAATGTTTCGAGAAAAGAGTTTATAAGTATCAATGACATTGGATTATTGTGTGAAGAGAAAATTAGAGAAGCAAAAGCAAAGGGGGAATTTGATAATCTACCAGGAAGTGGGAAACCCTTACAAGAAGATTACTTTAAGAATAATCCTTATCTTGATCAGACAGAGTATCTTTTGAATCGTATCGTCCAAAGAAATGGAGCAGCTCCTCCTTGGGTGATAATGCAGCAAGAGATTGATACAGAGCTTAATTCTTTCAAGCTTCAACTTAGTTCAGTATGTAAACGATGTATAGATGAGTTAAAGGAGGAAGGAAGGCCTGTGTTAAAGACGACATTAGTACAACGTTTCAATCAAGTTGAAAAATCTTTTTTTGAAAAACAAGTCAGCTCATTGAACAGCAGAGTGCGTAGTTACAATGTGATGTGTCCATCACCTGTAAGAAAGCAGCTACTGGAGCTTAATAAAGAATTAGCGAATGTCATGGAAAGATATGTAAAATAGATAAACAAAATAAAATAATTGGCCTCAGGAGGATCAATTGGAAAAGTTTAACAATTTGTTGCGCATTTACTGATTCGCATCCATAATGTTCTCATCTTTGGCCAACAATACAAGGTTCAAATGGAGATATCTGCTTTTGAAAAAATAGCCTTCTGAATATTTAAAGAAGTTGTGGGCTCAGACTTTCGACAAGGATCTAAACAAAAGTTGACACCTTTACTTTTACTTCATTCATGTATTCATTCATCAAATAAAATATTAAAGATTAATATGCTTTGTTATTTGCCATTGCTTTTTTATGCTCCTTTTTCTTCTTCTGCAAGACTTCTTTCTCCGTCCTTTAAATAAAAGCCTCAATTTTTTTTTTTCTGATGTACTTTTCCGCTTTTTGTCAAGATGGCATTCAGGTTTAATTTCACGGTAATTGATACATTGGTGATTGAAAGCCTTGTATTGAATATTTTTAGAGTGATGATCTTGACTTAGAAAATGAAGAAAGCCAGCAATTAGAAACATCTTTACACGATCTACACCTTGAGGATAACTCAGGGCACTCACAAAAGCTTCCTAGCAGAGAATATGACATCCTTGTGAGTTTATTTATTGTCTCTCTCTCTCTCTTTCGTATACTTATTTGTGTAGTCTTCTCCTTTACCGCCAGTAATTCAAGCTGATCTACTGCAAATACAAAATGTAGAAAAACCTATTTATAAACGAACCTTGGCTGATGTTCGATTTCAAATTGCTCAACAAGATACACTTTTAGAAAATGAAACTGAAAGAGAAGTATTGTCCATGTTGAGCTTGAGTGGTAATTCTGACTTGATCAAGGGTGTCTACGAAGGAGGATTCAAAACCTGGGAATGTTCTATCGATATGGTAGAGTATTTGTCTAGTCTCCCTGAGGAGCAAATAAGCAACAAGAAAGTATTAGAAATTGGCTGTGGATCGTCTATTCCAGCTATTTACCTTTTGACGACAAGTAAGACAAATAGAGTGGATATACAAGATTATAATGAACAAGTGATACGTTATGTCAGCGTACCAAACATTCTTTTAAACTGTGTCTTGAATGTTCAAGAGAATCTAACAGTAAATAATGAAGAACAAGAGAAAGAGTCAAGTAGTGAGTCTGAAGAAGAGGATGATGATGATGAGGAGGAGGAGGAGGAGGACGATGAAGAAAAACGTATTGAAGAAGACCCAGTGACGTGTGATGCCGAAGCAGAAATTATAGCTGATCAAGTACCAGCCATGTTACAACAAGTGAGTGCTCGTACAAGAGCATTCTTTGGTGATTGGAGTACATTGCCTGTATGTTACATTTTATTCCGTGTGATTAACTTTTAACATTTTATCAACAGGAACAATTAGGCGTTGATCAAGGCAAATATGATCTAATTGTGACAACAGAAACTGTATATGCAGAACATTCTTTACCTGACTTGATTAGAGTAATTCAAAAATCACTTAGAAAACCAGATGGTGTTTGGTAAGCTATGTGAACAATTATACTTATTAGACTAACTGTTCAAAGTTATGTTGGTGCCAAGACTGTTTACTTTGGTGTTGGTGGAGGTATTCTACCTTTTTGTACTCTGTTGAGTCAATCCATGGACGAAGATGGTGACAGACTGAAATATGAAAAAGTTTACGAGAGCGCACGTCCTATTAAGGGAGAAATTCTCAAGGTTACTTGGGAATAAAAAGAAATAGATAACAATTACACCTTTGTTAGTTATCAATCTTTATTATTTAAAACATGTAATAATATATAAAATGAACTTGATATTTTTAAGAGAAGATAAATGTGGTCAACGCTTATAAATAACATGTAACTGATTTCCTAAACAGATCTTTTATATCACATTCTTTTGCTTCTGTTGGGCTCTCTTTTATTATTATTAGTTGTCTGAAATTATCATTTTTCTATCAGTGTAGAAAGTGAGGAAAAGAAATAATAATTTTTGATTTATTGGTTGAACAAAAGATTTGCACTTACCAGGGATTAAAAAGTACAAATATAGTAAAAATGCATGCTTCAAATCAACGAATTTTAACCAGATTTAGCTTAGAGACGGATGTTTCTCTATTTAATCAAAAGAACTCTGAGATTTGTAAGACAAAGAACAGGCCAAGATTTTTATGTAAATCTGTCATTTAATACCGCGTGCTGTCTCCTTATAAAAACCAACACTTTCCTTTTCTTTCCCTTTCTCTCTCTCTCTCTCTTTTTTTTTT
>NW_019671935.1:238740-349219 GCF_002708625.1 Rhizopus microsporus ATCC 52813 | reverse complement strand
TTAATAATGAAGACGTTTATTATTATTACATCTCTAGTCTGTTTATTCACCACAACTGTACATGCAAAAGCATTAGATCTTAGTGACTATAACCTTTGTCAGATACAAGGTGACTCATCTGATTGTGCGTTTGCTTGTCAAGAAATGGTACAAGGAAGGGGTGCATGTATATTCAATAAATGCTACTGCACAGAAAAATCAGAAATAGGAAAATGTGATGATGATGATCATGAATCGTGTGATGCTCTTTGTCAAGATATGTCTTCAACTTTAATAGGATTCTGTATGGATGGACAATGTAGCTGTATCAGTTAATCACTACGAATTCTCTCTCACTCTCCTTGGGCTACACATGTACCATAATAATAATAATAATAGTAATAGTAATAGTAATAACAACAACATGTACATATCTATTTTTCCAATTAATATTTGTAATCTCGATATTCTCCCAAAGAAGCTAATTGTAAACAATAAAATGTTGTCAATGACTGCATAATACAGTTACCTTATTGTGGACATTTTATTCATCAGTTTACTTATATCATAATTCTTCTGTCTCTACAACTAAACCACAAGTTGAACATTTTTGTACTGTCTTTCCTTCAGAATCGCGTATTGTTGATCCAAACTCATGTTTATGCGGTCCTTCCTGTCGTTTTCTTTCCTTAGTCGAAGTCAATGTTCTCCTTCTTAAATCTGCCAACTTCTCCTTAAATTTCCTCTCTTTCTTGGCCTTTTTTTGCGCCTCTCTTCTTTCATATTCAGCATCCAGTCCTTCTGGCCCATCCCATTTTTTGAAAGCATATTCTTCTACCTAATACACTAAATACTTTTGGGCATGTACAATAATCACCAAGTTACCATTTCTCGAATATATAGCATCATATCATTCCATGTTGATTTATGAGGGTTTGGCTTTGACCAATGTGGAAGCAACTCCGTATCCTTCAGTTCAGCTATTTAGAAAATAAGTACAAAATAATGATGCTGATTGTGATCCTTACGATCCGTAAGTAAGTAATCCTAAGTAACTGTTGAGTAAAGCCTTCCTTGCCTTTGATTTGCATGAATACCTCTTTAGCCTCCGTTTTAGTAATCAAGCTGTACTTTTCTGGATACTTCTCTTTACAGATCGAGCACAGATTCATATGAAACACATTGAAAAAGACAGGGTCTAGGTCTATAGAACCGCACTCTTTACACTTTGGATTCTCTGATGGATCTGCAGAGGGTGCTAGAGAAAGGTAGAAAGCAAGTGTATCAGTCTATTATATCGATAGTACAATTATGATAAATTTTACGATAATATGGTTGAGCTACATAGCGATTCTCTTCCTTCTCTTCCTTTTGTGTATCTTCTTCTACAATAAATCCTGCCTTGGAATCCTTCAAAGTACTTAGATCATATTCATAAAAGGACTTTATCCATCTTGCTCTTTTCAATGGCTTCTCATCTTTCTTCTCTTCTTGTTCTTTCAACTCTCTTTTTGCTTTTAACTTCTCAAGTGCTCTAGCTTTATTAGTTGCTATGCGTTGCAATTGCTCTTCTGTAAGGGTTGGTAATTCTGACATTTGAAAAGAAAAAGAAACCGTTCAAAAATGGCTACTGCGCATAAATGTGACTACTCAAAATGCATGAATACACATAATTAATGTCAATAATTGATAAAAAAAGATACAGTACAGCAACAATAATGCACTCATATGTGCAAACGTGGTGATGAAAAATATAACTTCAGTTTATTTCAAAGAAAGAATATCCTACCAGTCTTACAAATTAAAGCGTTCTCATTAAAAGCTATTCCTTTAATTGTGTCAGCACCTAATTTGACAGTCCTCCTTGATTGCTAAGTCTGCATGTAGATAGTGTCGTTGATGGCAGACCCTTGATCATTCTCGGCGTAGGATAGAGACGAATCATCTCGAAAGAAGGTATTGGTTATTCTTCCAAATGATGATGCAAGGAAGCTTACTAGTTTCTAAAAGTTATGAACAGCAGCTCACTATTAACAATAGTAGACAAAAGTAACAAGTATAAAAATACTAATGAAAGCAACAACTGAACTTGCTTGTAAGGGCATGACAGTGACCAGAACATGCATAGCTTGGGATATATAGAATGGTGTCGGGGGGATAAGTGCTTTGGCTTTTTGATAGTGTATGATAATTCTTTTATTCGTCATTCCTGAACTTATATTCACATGAAAAGATGTTACTAAGTTGATTATTAAAGAGAATGAGGGTTATTTTAGTATTTTTTTCACCTTGACTTATTTGTTTTATTTATTAATTTATTTTCGAGTACTTCATGGTAGTAGTTTTACACTCTGTTCTATGTGAAGCTCCAACGGTAAGCCTTTTATATCCTCACGCTTCATATATATGGGTTTCTTATTGCTGCCTCTGCTAAACGCAATCATAAAGATATACAAAAGATACATGTCGACGTGTCTCAACATAATCCTTTTTGCGAGAACAAGAGAAAGAAAGAAGGCTCATTATTACAAAAAGCGCCTTTTTATATAATAACAGGTTTATTACAATCAATCATGGCCAATGATAATCGGGCATATTGCGTTATATGATAATAATATTGTTAACTAGAAGACTAATGAATAAAAAAAAAAAGCAGTATTCGTTTTATACTTACCGAGGCGTTAAGGAATGTATTGCCATCATGGACAGTGCATTAAATCCAAGAAGCACCATTAGTCTTTTGAAGGGGGAGGACGTTCAATGTCGTGTTTTAATTTGTAAACAAAGATACCATGTGTATTTAATGCACTGTTCACATCGTGGTTTCACACCGTACATTTATAGCTAAAGTTAACATAGTTAATAAGCTTAAACTAGATCAAGTATTAATCTGCTGCAGAAAGATAAAAAGAGCATTTTCTCACACTTGTCCGGTTTACATTGGCACTTGTGGTTTTAACTCTTTCTAGTTACGAATGAATATCTTTAAAAGGCCAAACTTCTGTCAAGATAGAAGAAGTATAGTCGCCTCATGGACATTGCAACTACTTTGCTGTCAACGATTTACCTTGATTTTATCGAAGTAATAAGCATTCCTTTTCAATTAACTAATAAAGCTTTCCTCTTTTATCCAAACTTCTCTCATTTACATATAAAACATAATAAGAAAGGATGATTTTTTTTCTTTTATTAACAATTAGCAAAAGAAAAAAAAAAGCTTATTCGCGGTTGGTACGGCCTATTGATGCATAAATATATCAGTCTATATCTCCTTTTAATACAGCTTTCTTCACTTACCGAGACCACCACGGAATTCAGGCTTAAAGTCACTGGAAGCACCTTCCTTACGTCTGTAGTTGTCACGGTCACCACGGGGAGCACGGCCTTCACGGTCACCACCGACTGATAAATGATGAGCAACTCATATTCCACATATCTTTTTGTTATAACTTACATGGACGACGAGGAGCAGAAGCAGGGCGAGCGGTCTTCTTCAAAGTGGCAGGAACAATTTCTTGAGGCAAGTGAAGGTCTATGGTTTGATTAGTGATTGTTGCATATTGTCAGACATCAACTTACATTCACGGAGGTAGTCAATACCCTCATCAGTAAGGGTATAGTAATACCATTGCCAAGAGAATTGAGTCTTGACGAGGCCCTTGGAGGTCAAGGATTGCATAACCTTGATGACTTCAAGGTTGGGAACATCAAGTTCGGTGTGCTTGGGAGCATTGTAGTCTTTGGGAGCAACAAGGGCACCATCTATTGTTTGTTTGTGGGTGTTTAATAATGTTTTATATAAAAAGCTGTCATGTGTTATTTACCCTTGAAAAGAGCTTCGTAAATGACCTTTCTGTTCTGCTTACTGACAAGCATTATATTATACTCTAAGAAATGATTGAATTAACATGAGAACAATATAAAGTTTGACAAGAGATTATTATAGAAAGGATACAATGTCGATTCTATTGATAAGAGTGCATCTTTCGTTTTGCATCCAATGATACTGAACACATTCATCCATTGATCCATCCATATGTCTCTCTTGTCAACCTTGGTGTTATAATCAACTTACAATACGACGATGAAAGAGGGGGCTTGTCAGGGTTCCACTTCTTTACCATTACATATGCCCAACTATTTGGCTATCTGCGCTGCTTGCTTGCAGTTGAAACTCAGTGTCCGGCCGTTTCGATATTCCGAGCACATCACGTGACTTGATCTTAAATTGAGGTGAAAAAACCACTCTTGAAATGCACCAGAGGAAACAGTATAACAAATCATTCTAATAATCTTTTTGACTCTATTAGAACGCTTTGTTTCCATTTAATAGGCTTTTTTCTTATTATTTTCACAAGATATTTTTATCATTTTCAAGATCAAATATTTATTTGTAGAAATACCAAGGCTTTTGTTAATTCAAGCGTTAGGAGCGAATAATCGCTTTATCTTTATTCTTTCCCATCCCAGTTATCGTGTAAACTGATAATGTTGAAGAAACAAAAGGCAGTCTATGATTGGAGGAAAGATGATTGTTGTAAAAGGCACAAAAAAGAATTGCATGAAGAACACGAATTTTTTAATACAAAAATTTTTTTTTCTTTTCTTTCAACTTTACAATAAAAATTTGACATGTCAAATCGCTTTCCTTTTACTAAATTAGCTCACAGTCCAGTTAAGCCAGAGCTTGTGTTAACTAATGGAGAAGACTATTTGGTATTGAACACGAGGTATAAACCATAGAACAAGAGTATAGAAAAAGACGTCTTATTGTCCAAAAAGCAATGGTGAAATAATAAAGTCTCTCTCCAACGACAAACTTGAGAAAGATACTGTTCATGACGATTTTCGCAGTATGAACTTTAGTGAAGATGGGTCATTATTTGCTGCTTCAGGTGAGAACAAGAAGATCTGTGTTTGGGATACAAAAGATTGGTCATTAAAGCTGTCAAGGTAAAAAAAAGGCTATTACTTAAAAAATAGATGAGGCTAAAGATTAAGTAGACCTGCACACAAACGAGTGAATGCTCTTCAATTCGATAGCAAAGCTACTACTGTTGTTGTAGCAGACAAATTTGGTGATGTTTACTGGTAATTCATGTTTGTGTACGTAAATATAAGCAATTTTAACGGGCTTGTAGTCATCCAATGAAAGAAGAAGACAACGAAAAGTTGAATCCTATTGTAGGCCATGTTTCAATGGTTACCGACATGGCGTTGACACCAGATGATAAATACGTGATCACATCAGATCGTGACGAACACATCAGAGTGAGTCGATATCCCAATGGATACAATATAGAAACCTTCTGCTTAGGGCATACAGAGTAATATAAATCACATAGCAAATCGAACCTTTTCTCAATATACTTTAGCGTTGTCACTTGTGTTGATATCTTGCCATGGAACGAAAATTTATTAGTATCTGCTGGTGGTGATGGAACGATTAGAGTCTGGGAGTATGTCTCTGGCAAGCAAATTCAGTGTTTAGACCTCAAAGAACAAATCGAACCTTATAAACCTGTTGTATGTGTCGTTAATGAATACACATGTAAAAAAAAAACAAAAAAACAAAAAAACTAATCGTCCCTAGGCTGCTGATGCCAATTCTGAAGATGCCATTGTTAACCGATTGACTTTTGACAGCAAAGATAAACTTCTCGTAGTTGGTTTTGCAAAGTAAAAGGAAGATAAATACCATAAATATATAAAACTCATCATTTTTGTGTAATTAGAGCAAATGCATGTATCGTGTTGGAATGGAAAGAAGATACATTCTCATATAAAGATACTCTCGTCACACGCTTACCTATCCTTGACATTGCCTTTGACCTCGAACAGAAGCTCTGGATCGCTGTAGATCCTAATAACAATGATGACTACGATTTAATCTCCGTTTTCCGCTTAAAGGATAGCAAGTTTGAAGCTGTTGAATCCAATGATGAGCTTGTCAAACAGGTGAATGTGACCCCAGTGACAAGAGTAAAGGTTGTGCCTGATCTTTATACAATCTTTGGTCTTCGCAAGTTCCTTGATCTCCCAGAGAACATGGACGGGGAAGAAGGAAAAGGCAGTAAAAAAAGAAAGACAGAATAATAGAATAAACATAATCGATTTTCGTACTGAGCAGTAAATTAATCTTTTGCATATTATATATCAAATGCTTGGAAAACCATTGCACTTCCTGCTCAGTGCTTTAAGATTCTATATATATATATAAACAAGTTTTGGCTTGTTTATTGAAAGAATATAACATAAAAAAGAACATTCATACTTTGTCTGCCCTCCTTTTGCCTCAATCACAGTTTCACATTGAGCCTTTATGCTTCCCACCAAACAGCCGTTACTCTAGGACTTATTTTATCTCATGTCTTCTTTTCTTGATGAGGTCCCTCAAAGTGACCAAACATGCTCTATCAGGTTCGAATCTAGCGATCTAATTTTGCTTCTTGATCTTGTCTTTCGTTGTGTGGAGAACGGTTGCTGTTCTGCTTTCGATCCCTACTCTTTGAAGCAACAACCTTTTCATTTTCAAGTATCGTGTGGCAGTTTGCCAGATATTTGGTGTTTCTTTATGTAGAGGGGTTAAGCAAACGAAAAATTTGGGAAGCTTAATTAATCTATAATATTACCCTAAGTGTAAACAAGCGCTCTATTAGAGTGCGTGTCTTTCTAAATTCAGGCCCTGATGAAGGAAGGCGTAAGAACCTAAAGTTGGTAGCGATATATATGCCGTTATCAACCAAGTTGACCTTACTAATTTTAGTAGATACCCAATAAATACTCCATCTTGTAAAAGATTACTTGAAGAAAGAAAAGTATAAAAAAACTGACCATAAAATACATTATTCCCATAGACATGCCATACCTAGTTCTCATTAACCGTGATACATTCATGCAGTAACCCTGTTTGTTCTTTTTTCTTCTTATTTTACGCCAACATAAGAGAATGCTATTGGAAGTTATCACACATTTCCAATTCGAAATTATCAGTTAATTCTTCAAGTACTTCCACTTGTCTAAATCTGCGCATGACCATAAAGTAGCCATAGTCAGACATAACTTAGTAATTAACATTAATGAAAATAACTGGAGAGAGTCTATAGTAAGGTGATACGAATGTTGTACCCATTCAGTGCCTGTTGACAGCTTATCGTAAAGGGCCTCTAATTGTTCTATTGATGCAATAGTCCTATAGTCAAATGGTATTCTTTTTGAATGAACATATGAATCCATGCTTGTGATCAGCAGGACTTATCATTGACGCATGATGATTTAACACTTCTATGCGCAAGCGGAGGTTCTTCTTCAATTTCAAAGTAAGTCTGTTCATTCTGCTCCAGATACCATTGCAAGTAGCGTACAGCGTCATACTATTATATAATGGTTATTATTATGAAAAGAGAGAATAAAGATGTATTATTTACTGTAAAAGAGTCCAAGGCAGCAGGATATTTAACATCATAATCAGTAACCTTTTGTTCATTGGCAAGATAAGGCGGATTACTTGATAGCTACGGGTATTGGTTTATTCATATCGCAAAATAGCGCTCTGCTTCATGAACGTTTTTCTTGACAAGACCAGATTTACCCAACTACGTCAAAAAGGCCTGCAATTTCCATCGAGGTACAAATGCGCCAAATCTGAAATCGGTATAGCCTGTATGCAACCTGATATCTAATAATTTATTAGATATGTTCATATTCTTGTTATTATGTACCCTTGTTATAAAATCGTCACGTCATCTCCTTTTCATAGTGAGTAGGCTTCATGTTGACGTGAACGATGGATGGAAAGCGCAAGAAGCTCGTATAGAGTGAATCCATAGCGCGATTAATGAATGTGTTATCTTGAAAGTAGCAGTAGGATTGAACTGCAGTAGCACAACTAGTGAATCGTGCCATACTTTCTAGTTGTTCATGCATTATATCCAATATTTCTATTGAGGTCGACATCTTGGGATCCGCTTTTAGTTTTTATAATGAACACATTAATAATATTCTTTCCTATTCTATCTTTGATGACTTTACATTGACTATGAGTGGTCGATCAGACACAAGGTTATGGATGCATATTTCGCTTATGTATGGGTATTTTAATAAATGGTTGACTGCGTTGATTATTATCTGTTACTCTCAGCACGATGACTGATACTGGCTTCAACTCATTCTTCCAGAGTGCATCCTTGGTAAAGAAAGTTGATGGATATGCACTACAATCCTTAAGTTGCTCTGTTTCATCTACTTTTTTTGCATAGCAGGTTGGCTGCTTTGTTCAATAGGACGAATTTGTGGTGCTGAGCAAGTAGACAATGAAGATATTTGTATGTTCATGCATGCTGTACTTGTACAAGTCAACCAAGTTGGAGGCTGGCAAATTACGCATGGAATAATAACGTCTGCTGCTGATCCTCTGAACAGGGCTCAGGCACTATTTATTACGTTTTAGGTATAAAGTAACAGACGTCTTCTCACTATCTCAAGCTATCACTTCTTTCTATGTAACTTCATCAACATACTTTAAATAAACTACCTGCGTAATGTAAAAGAAGTACCAACGATATATTTGCGTTTGCAAACATATCTAGTATATCAAGTAAGGATCAGAGACTCATGTGCATCCCTTTATTTCGTTATTGTATGTATCAGTGAGTACTACGAAAAGAATTTTATTACTATACTTGAGACGCTTTCAGCTTCAAGATTACTAAAAAGGAACAGAAAATATAATCGAAAAAAAAAGGTAGTTTATTGTTTATTATGAAGCTAACATTAAGATTACCTGAAATGTACCAAAAAAAGAGAGAAGAAAAAAAGTCAGTGCACGCCCTATAGCCCACAAATTTAAAAGAGTTTGTTTGTTGCTAGTTGGCGTTCCAAAGATGGACGCCCGCCTTCAAGGGAACTCTTCTCCAGACAGACCAGTTATACCGCAGTGCAGGCGTTCTCCCATCAGTATCAGTCATATAACCAGTCCAACGCACCTAGGACCAAAACAAAACAACCAAAAACACCTAGGATTAAAACAAAACCATCCAATAACGCCTAGACCAAAAGATATGAGCAATGAGGCCATACACTGTTGAAACATGTTCAACAGTGATGTGTCAACTAGCCATATTACAGATAACTAAGCTAATAGCACACACTATGAAAGCTTCATTTGAAGAAAGGGCCATAAACTTCGCCACAGACGCACTATCTACTGACTTTTTGGGAACTGTCCGAAGGACCCTCTACTTTGTGTGGATAGCGGGATTAGAGTGGGCTCCAGATTTTGTCAGGAAAGGGTCTGATAAGCTCCATAGTGAGACGTTCGCGAAGAACCTGGACATATACAACCAAGGCATCTTGTGTACCGAGTAAGCTTTTTTAAAAAAACTTACCAAAAGACCATGAGATCAAGAGATCAAAAGATCAAATGAGTAGTTTGAGAAAAAGAAGAAGAAAAAACGATGAGAAAAGAAAAGAGAGGGAAAAAAAGAATGCGTCACTCCCTTTTATTTGTTTGTTTACATGAAAACAAGTTATAGGTTACATCAAGTCTTATTGTAAACTGTTTCGCATTCTTCATGACTTTAACTGGTTAAGATTATTCTTTATCGTATGTACACTTAAATATCTTTTAAAAGAAGAAAATATAAAAGAAAGAAAAGTACAAGGTATCTTTAATACACTAGAAAAAGAAAAAGGGGACGTTTTCCATAAGTGGGAACTGATATAATAGCTAATGCTCAGAGAGCATCATACATGCAAATTACGCAGTAGAGAAGATGAGTTAAAGTATTGTCTCTTAAACAAAGTCATTTGTGGTCGTATATTAATGTTATATGCCATCTTTACTCTAATATATTCTTTTTTCACAAAATGGGGAAAATACACAAGATACTGAAGGATTCTATTTAAAATAATTTGAGTTTAGTCAATATGACAAATACATCCTCTACATTTGTTCAGTATGCAAGACGCTACTAGTGACAACCTCATCTTCTAACGGTTATCAAATTTTGTGGGATCAGTGTCATGATTTGGTACTGCTTTCGGATGGTGGATATGGTCCTTTGGTTTTTGTTAACAGCAATATAAATCAAAATCCATATGTCGATTGTTTGTCACAAAATCTTCTCCTCTGGCACAATTAGCTATAACTGCTTTTTGAAGGTAAGAAGTATACATCTCAGAAATATAGTGCGTCTTGTCATACATGATTCTATGCCAAGTGATGGAAAGTTTAGGGACATGCTGTGAAGAAAAGGTAGAAGACTGTTATGGACGTGATGTAAAAATGTACTGAATCTTGATCAATTTTTATTCTCTACTGGGGCTCATCACAATCTAGTATCCATTGTTGGTCTAAACTATTTAGCGGATGATATTTATGAATGTTGTCATTAGACGTATTTTGATCAATAGAGTCTTATTTCTCACATCACGTAGTCACTCATAGTTTGTTACAGGAAAGTCAACTTTAGCATCACTAGTTATAATTTAAAGAAAGTGTATCCGTACTAATCTATTATTAGTGACAACTTTTTTTCCCTTTGTTACTTTAAAAAGAACGTTGTCAGGAAAACGAACAGTTTGTTTGTTTATTGATTTGATATTATGAAGCTCTTTGTTTCAAATGATATATAAACAAGATAAATCTTTCTTTACTTTTTTATTCTTCATTTCATCTTAACTTTTATACTTCAAGTTTTATTGCCATGGTACCACCTATTAGACCCGACAAGCCTGCTCTTCCAAGACCTTACCCTGCTCCTAAGCCTCGATAGCTCTACTCAGCACATGTACTTGCATGGGAAGATTTCAATTTTCCTCACATACTCTGGACATGTTTTGTTTTAGTTTTTTAAAACAAATAAATAGCTTTTACTAGCATCAGCTCTTCATATGAAGTTATATTGTAATCATGTTTCTTTTGTATGAAATGCAATGTATCTTTCTATAGGCTATTTTATAAGTTGGCAGAGGTTGTAAATCCTCTCTACAAATATAAAGATGGACATATCGTCTTTCTTACGGAATAAGTTGTAAATGAATGAATAAATAACAGAGCAATATTAGTTCAATCACTTATAGTCACTCTTCAATTATTGTTTGCAGTAAAGTATCGCATTGTGACATGCCAGTCATGAGTATTCCGGGTCTGTGATGAAATTTTGGTCAGTTCAGTAGGAAGGAAAGTAATCGCGTGCGCATTTCACCAAAGGTGTTCTGTTATACGAAGACCATGTTTGAGACCTTATATTTAACAAGAACTTACTTTATTCAAATTTGATTAGAATTTTTGAAAAAAATTATGAGTAGTGGTCACCACTAATCCAACCATTAACAATCACTCTTTAGTTTGCCTTTTCTCAACCCAATTGAAGAATATTAGTCGAAGATAAGCAAAGCATCAAAAGACATCCTTTGGACACCTAAGCTACATTGACACCCTCTATTGGTGCTGCTGTCAAGCTTTATTCTGCAAAGATTGCATATGATGGACGAATCTTTCTGGGATAGATGTGAAAAAGAAGAGAAGGGTTTTTAAACAAGCAAAACACTCTTCTTTGCAGCAACTGATATAACATGTTTGAATTTTATATTGAAAGAACAGTTCTTTTGAAGCTAGCGTATATTCAGTCGACTTGATTGAACGGCCTGCTCTTGCACTTATAGTGAAGTTTTTGCTTTGAACTGTTGCCTTCTCTTCATGGCACGAGTTAAGATCAACCAGCTGTTTCATAGTAAATTTCATTTTAAAGTCCTATTTTTTTTTTTTGTAAAATCCTCATGTTGACACTGGACGACTGTATGAAAGCATGCTGCTTACCTTTAAAGTGTTGTTATATAAAAAGCTACACAGCAGCCCAATTCATTTGAGCCATGGTGAGTGAAGAGTAAGCTGTTCAATTAAGCTAGTGTGCATACAAAGAAACTATGAAAATAAGAAAAAGAATGATACAACAGGGCTTAGCAATACAAATGAAAGAGGGGACATGAGAGCACCTTTTTGCTTTCTAAATTTAGTTTTTGAAGAGGGTATAAATAAATAATTAATTGGCTTTCCTTTTTTCCCTTTATTCACATTTTAAAATGTTTTGGAAAAAGAAGGATAAAGCCAAGGAAGAGTCAACGAACCCATTTGACACCAGTTCTGTAGCCTCTTCTCCTGCTCCCTCTTATTCTTCCACCCCCTCTGCTGCTCCTTCTTATAGTTCTGCACCACCATCAGACTATAGTCGAACAAACAGTAACAGAGATGAATTATTTGCTGGAGCACGAAACAACAATTATAGCCAAGATGCCTACTCATCTTCAAGATTGGGACAAAATAACCGAGAGCAGCTTTATGATGAAGAACAAGATGAAGAAGTTGAAGTGGCTGGTTTAAAGCAGAAAATAAAGAATGTCAAACAAGACAGCTTGGCCAGTACCCGTGCTGCTTTACAACGACTTCACGAGACAGAAGCTACTGCAGCTAATACGATGAACATGCTTGGAGAACAGTCGAGTAAGTTCAAGTTGATACAGTCATGGCCAAGTATTGACATAAAATCCTATAGCTCAAATTGCCAATGTTAACAGACATTTGGATATGTCAAAAGCTTACTCTGACAGAGCAGCTAACCAAGCAGAGGAGCTGAGACAATTAAATCGATCTATCTTTATACCTGTTGTGTCTAATCCATTCAGAAGAAAGGAAAGAGAGAAGAAAGAGTTAGAGAGACTTCAACAAGATCATGCAGAGCACATGGAAGAAAGAGATAGGATCCGTCAATTTGAATATGAAACCAAGGCACGCATTGAAGAAACGAATAGAGCGAATGAAGGCCAAAAGAATATTAGATCTGCAGGTCGTAGAGGACGTAGTGAAGCAGATCGTCGACGATATCAATTTGAAGCTGACTCGGAAGATGATGCCATTGAAGATGAAATTGACCAGAATCTTGATTTAATGGGAGACGCTCTTGCAGGATTGAAGAATATGGCCATCACAATGAATACTACGCTTGATGATCAGAATAAGCAACTGGGAAGAACAATTGACAAGGTGGATCCATTAAGCAGAAACTTGATTAAGACAACCGACAAATTAAATAGAACAAGGTAACACACACAAGAGTATTATTTGTGCCAGTGTAGCTTTTTTTTTTGTTTTTCCTTTCCTTCTTTCTCTCTTTGTAATTAAACAAATATGAAAGATGAAATAAAAGACATTGTTGACAAATATAAAGAAAAGGATACTTCAAAAGGTTATTATTACAAGTAGTCTTGTCTATTTATTAATATTACTGCAGTCATTGTCATATTTCAAGCTATTGGAAATGCGCCCATTTTAAAGCAAAAAGTATTTAAATTAACAGCTTCCAACAAGTTTCAAACAGTTATACAATTCCTAAGGAAAGAACTTAAATATAAAGGCTCAGATCCATTGGTAATAAGGAAAATGAAAAAAAAAAACTTGTATATATGCTTATAAAAAACACTTGTCTAGTTTCTATACATCAACAGTTCCTTTTCACCTTCACCTGATGAAACAATATCCAATCTTCATAAAGTAAAAACATAAAGAAAGAAAGAAAAAGAAGATAAATAATGCTTTGTTTAGTGCTTTAATACCGATGGACATTTAATCGTCAATTACTGTACAACAGCAGCTTGGGGATGAAGCTAAAGATAGTTTAATATACACAACACGTGATGACACATATAATAGGGTCATAATGTAAAAGAAGGAGGGGGTAATAAATTATATACACAAAATTAGCATGAAGGTAAAGGAGGTAATGGTTGTTTGGGAGGGGCAGTCAAGGGGGTAGGTGTGCGTCTACCAGAAGATAAAGAACTGTGTCTATTAGAATGACCTTGACTACTACTACTAGTTGATAATGTAGAGGACGATCTCTTCTTTTTTAAAAGATCGTCTCTTCCATTTAGTAATTGAGATAGCAATTCTCTTTTATTCTCTAGTTCAATCGTCTGTAGTTCGACTTGCTCTTTTAGTAATGATTGATTCTGTAACTTATTTTCTAATGTCGTTATTAACTCATCCTGCTTTTGAATCACTTGCTTCAGTTGTTTGGTCTCTTGTCTTTGTTGTTCCAAGTCATTGACGTATTTTGCAATGGTCAATTGAATGCCCTTTTGTATTTCATTTTCAAGATTCATAATGTAATCATTGTTGTTGTTGTTGTTGTCATCAAATATAATCAATTCATCACCTTCTTCTTCATTATCTTCTTCGTCAATGATATCCTCATAGACATGTATTAAATCTGCCATGAATGCATCATTCTTTTGTTGGTCTTGCACAACTTCTTTTTGACTAATAGCAGGGGAAGGTGGCATATGCTGCTTTAACTGTTGTTCAAAGTAATCTCTTTCTTCTGATACTTGTTCAAGCTTGTTGGCCAAGTATTCCACTCTGATCTCATAATCACGTACTTTGGTCGCTTCTCTCTCTAATGTGGTTATGTATTCTTGTGATGCATTATATTGATCTAGCAATTGCTGATATAATTCAACGATCTCTGCTGATATTGAATCAACCTTGTCCATATCTACAGTTGGTATAATCAATTCTTTTTTCTCAGGCTTGGTCAGTTTTATTTCCTTTTGGATCGATTCCTTCCTTTCAGCCTTGATCTCTTTAGGTTTAATCAATTCTTTTTGTTCAGATTGAGTACTGCTTGTGGGTGACGTTGCTGGTGAAGGTGGAAATGCTTTGTTGATCATGACTGTCTTATTCGTGTTGAACTTTGGTTTGGCTATTGTCGTATCCTCAAAACCAGCTGATTTGTTTAGACGCGCAACAACGTCTTGGATGCCCATGTTTAAAAAATAAAAATGAAAAGGGAGAAAGAAAGACAAGAAAACACCACCGACAAACAAAAATAAGCCCTTCTAGGCTCGTGTGACATGATCCGAGAAATCTTACTAAAGAGGGAAATGAAAAGTGTGCTCATCTTGTCTACAAAAGGATACAGTTCCTCTTGCAGTAATAGCTTTTTTTATGTGTATATGTGGTCACTCCTTTTTCCTTCTCCTTAAGAAACTTTAGGCGTCGATCCGATTCATTCCTGATACCTTTTATCATTGATTATTCCATAAAAAGAGTAGATCGAAATGACTATTTTTTTAATATTTTCATACTAATTAAATACCGTGCATGGACCTATTCTTGAATTGGTATCGTGGAAGTAGATTAAACATGACATTTGAGGTATATTAAGTGATACAACTGGTATTGAAGACAGAAAAAAAATAAAAAATAAATGCAACTATTCGTCAATGTCTACTAGCTTGGATATTTTCTTATCACCATGCTCTGCTCCCCTTGTCATGGGCATTAATTCACGATCTATAAGTGAAAATGAAGTTGGTATATCTATTTCGACCGCATCATTATCATGCAAATCTTGTTGTTGTTGATGATGTTGATGTTCTGCAATCAGAGAACTAATTCCTGCTAATATATTTCCTGTTGTATTCAAAAATAGCCCCGAGTCTCTTTGTGACGAAGGTAATTGAAATGGCTCATCATCTCTATCCAGCAGTTGTGAAGCCATAGATATACCCCTAAACACTGAGCTACGACGTTTGCTGGCGTTATTATTACTGTTGTTCGTAACCGTGCTCTGGTTTGAATGGCCACTGTGTGTGCTTGGATGGGTATAGACAGCATCCTCACGAGCAGAAGATGAATTAACGGTTGGCAAGATTAAAGAAACACGTTTTGAAGCGCGTAAGGGATGTTGTTGTTGTTGTTCAGATGGCAATTCATGCTCGGGTAGCATAATGGCTGTATGACTGCTATCTGCGCTAATGGATAATGCAGGGTGCATACGTTTGGGTCGTTTGGAAGTAATAAGGTATACTCCGAGAAATTCAATGGCACATCCAGCCATGAACCTTGATAACTGCTCAAGGCTCATGCCATCAAAGTCATGATAGAGCACAGCACTTCCAATAATAGCTGAAATCGTAAACAGAACGAATTGGGTAGGGATTACTTCTGTAGAGTCGAATCTTTGAAGTGCCTTATTTAAATATTTGATCTGTAAGATGGCTGTGACGACTAGAACGAGTATGAGTAAGTAAGAAACAGGGTACCTAAGAGGACAAAACAAAATGAATGAGACAGTTATTAGGATCATATGTTAACTTACGTAAACATCTTGAACAATGTCAAGCTGAGTAAAGATGCGACACTTTTAGTAGAAAGGACAGTGTATCCACCTAATGAATAGAATAAGAGAACGAAAATAAAGTACAAAAGAGTCTGTATTACCATAAATTGCTACTAGACCCAAATCAACCATGATACTTGAAGAGCCATGGGTAGGAGACAGAATGGTCAAGATAGTAACAGTGATGCCTGTAAGGATAAAATAAATAATCGACTGTGTTTGTGTGATTGCATCCATGATGAGCTCAGGCGACAACTACAAAAGCGTCTATTTAGTAATCAAAAAAGTCTATTCATATCTCTTCTTACTGCGACTTCTTCAGAATTCGAGCTAAGCACGACAATAGCTGCGCCTGCTACTGCCAAAGTGACACCGATGAGATCCCTTTTTCTAAATACCTCTTTAAGCATGACTGGTGCTAATATAGCGTTTGATACCAATGTCGTTGTTCCTAACGGTGCTATTGTTGATGCAGGGGCAAATCCGTATGCTAAGCAGCCATTTAATTTGCCTGTGTTTGACTGATATTTTCTATACTCTTACCAACAAAATTGCCAACTTCACCTAAAATCATCAAGGTTATTCCCAACCACCATAGCTTTGATTTTAAATAATCTGTATTATCTCCTTTGTCGTACTCCTGAGCCATAATAAATTTCTGTCGTTCAATGAACTCTTCTTCAGACTGTGAATTATTGTTGTGAGTATTGGGCACAGTTACTGAAGATTCAATCGATGACCTCGGTGAAGAGTATCCGTCATCTGGGAAAAATCCGCTAGATGGTATCCACTGTGGAGATTCATCCATATTTGAAAAGTAATGTGCCATTTGTTTTTCTTGTATTTTATTATGCTATCATAAAGAAAGGGAGAATGAGTATCCTATATTTTTAGCTTTCTTTTTCTATTCTTACCGCTCTTTTTTGTAAGTTAAGGGCAACGGATATCAATGCCTACGAAAGAAGAGGTAATCTAAGTGACTTATCGTTTTAAACCGAGCATTATCAGATATTTACATTGCCACAAATGGATACTAATACCCCAATAAATGTATTAAATGCGACATTATCTATGTCTTCTTGCTCTTTAGTGTCCATCCTTTTTTGACGTTCAAGCAAGCATATAAAAAACCAGAAAGAAAGAACGCATCTGACGAATAGAGTTTAAAAAGTAAAATGGAACGGGGATTGAATTTATGGTAGCAACGTTTACCCTTGAGGTATGTGACACAAAATGGCCACTCAATTAATTCCTATATTTTTGCAAATTACACGAGATAGCCGTAATACTCCATTGTCCTTGGTTTTTTATTATTATTATTACTGTTACAGAGGACACTAGGCTTATTTTATTGTTGAAACCATTTGTATTAAACATCTTTTTAAATAAAGTGTTTGTTAAGCCAAAGAAACCATACTCTTTATATCCATCTATTTTACCTTTTTGAGGATGTGTTACCAACAATCAACTCAGCTTAACTTGACATTGAACATGCAATTACTTTATTTTTACTAGTAAAATTGTGTCTTTGTTTAAGTAGGCTAATATACACTTAAAGATTCTTATTTAGTGGATATATATATATATATAAGTTAACTGCAATGAAAACTGAGGTGGAAAGCTTATTATATCATTAAGCTCTAAAAAACTTGATGTATTTCTTTGCTTTTTGCGTGGCGAGACATGCGGACTTGAATCTTTGCTTTCCTCCTCACTGACCAAAGACCATCTTGTCAGGGTTCAAGACTAGGTTTGCTGTTGTTAATCGTCCAGTAAGGCTTGAGTCTCATCAACAGTAGAGGACATATCATCAAGAGTGACATGTGCTGATTCGACCAGGTGGCTAATAACAGAGAAGTTCTTGAAAAGGTTGGCATAGATCGTGTTAGGGCCGAAGATTCGCCGAGAATAGAAAAATTGAAGTCTTGGACAAATACATAGCCATGTTCATACAGCTTAGATAGACTATATACAAATTCTTCATCGTTTAGGACTGTGGTTCGTAGAGCTTGCGCTCCTGATGAGAGCCCTGGAAGGTAGTTCCATTTTCGCAATAGCTTGCTTGAACATTGCTTACAAGTTTTGTATATCTTTTTTCTGGTAAATGAGAGTTTGATTAACATTCCTTGGTAGGAAAGGATGATTAACTATAGATATCTTGTGTGGCCTAAGTGCATTCCACCATCTGTCACTGTGAGTAAACCATTCCTTTAAGCTCCTTGAGCTACTTTGTATACAAATTGCTTAATTTCAGGCAATAGATCGGCACGGAGTCTACTTTCTATGATGCCATTATCTTTAAGTTTAGCTATTTGTGCGGCTTCTCTTAATCTTGCTAGGAAGACACGTGAGTGTTCTTACTGGCCTTGGTACATTTCATTAAATTCTACTTGGTAGATTCACGTAATTGAGATTTGAGGATACTTATTTTTATTGCTCCATTGGTGATACTATTTAGTAATAGGTACTTTTCGCCTTTAATGATGAGGTCAAACTTTGGTCTTGAGAAGCGTTTCTCCCCACCTCCCAAATATCGATTGACTTTGGCTGCCTTCGCTTTCAAGTTCGTTTCTCCAAAGAGGAGACAGGTGTGAGGATTGTCGCATAGCAAGCTTTTGAAGATCGAAGAGATGACAAAATAAAGGTGCCTTTGTTAGTAAATTCCAAGGGGATGAGAGTAATATAAAACAGTTTCATTATTTTCAGCATCCAAAGTAATTTTTGCTTGCTTGCGCCATCATTCAACGCTAGCACGTTTACTTTTTGAAACTTCGATGTGAATTCAGCTTTAAAGCTCGTATAGTCACTTTCTCTGAAAGCCCTTAGTGAAGTGTCTATTTCCTTGCGCTGGCTGAAGTCCAAGATATCATAGTACAACGAGGAACACTACATGCACCAGAAAATAAGCTAATGCTATGAGCGCTTCTTCTCCTATATTTGTTAGACTTTCCAATGGAATATCCTTTGATGTGAAATAGGAGTTGGTTTGAAAACGCGAAAAAGCTAGAAAGCATAGTACGAGTAAATTTTGGTACTTCCAAATAACAGTAGCAAAAGACTACTTATTAAGAATATAAGCTTTTCCTGCTTCTCCCCCCCTCCCAGTTTTCACCGCTGTTAACTGAAAAAAAAGAAACATATTCATTAATTATCAATCTTTAAGTATGTATTATCCTATACTTAACAAAGACAATTTACTAATAAAAGCTGTCTATAAAAAGTACATAAAAGTCTTCGTTTCTAATTGTATAAAATCCAGAGTTTATCATAGTAACGCGTGAATGATCCTGGTTCTTTGTTGATCAAAGCAACAGCATAAAATTAGTATAAATAAAAAACTCCTTTTTATCTCTTTCTTCTTGAAAAGAAATAAACCAAAATGATTGAAAAGCTTTGTTGGAGGACATCGTAGGTAATATCTGGAGGTAGCATCTATAGCATTAGTCTAACTTCTGGTGCATACAATGTTTCCCTTCTGAATTAAACAACAATGCCAAAAGTCTGTGAGGTAGAAAAACTTTTGATGTTTTGGTTAGTGCTTACTGTATTTTTTTAAAAAAAATTATTTATGTAAAAAGACGACAAAGAAAAATATATTTGAATAAAACAATTAAAACGATATTGTATGTAAGAGCAATGGTGAATGTCAACGAAATAAATGAAATCATATCAAACGAGATTGAGAGATGATGAGTATAGGAGCATATATACCAATATTAGTCTTACTTGCATTAGGAAATACTAAATATAACGGATATTTGTTTCAAAAGTAAGAAGCCTCATGTTGGCACTGGAACGACTGTAAAGTTAATTCACCCTCTTCCGTAATGCCTTGTTGTATATTGGAATCATGGTTTATTTAATTAATGATAAAATGACTACGCCTGTCTATGAAGCTCATGAGATTCTTCAATATCTATTGAGCTTCTATTTTGCAATCGTGTATACGATTGTTGGCGACGGCGGTTTGGTCTATCGGTGATCCATGAAGTCATGATTTCAAAGAGACCTCCACATTCTCTATTAGATGGTCTGCTCGATGAAGTTCTTACATTTTCTGTGTGCGCTATATACTTTAGCACATCCTTCACTGTCACTAGCCCTTTCAGTTTCCCTCTTTCCTCCAAGAGAACAACTCTAGGCCTAAAACAAAACAATGTTGAGTGCAAAAAGTAAAAATATGAGAAAAGATCTGATTGTACCCTAGTTGTTTGAACATATCCATCACTGTTTCCAAGTAAAGTCTTGGATGAACAGTGATCGGTGTTTGATCCATGTATGGACCAAAGTCCAGTGCATCAGAAGATCCTCTTAAATCATGTTGTCCTTCGTCGCTCAGACCAATGTTTGTCAGTATTTCTGGTTCATCACTTGCATCAGGCGTAAACCGACACAAGGTTTCATCATGAGCTTTCTTGTTCACCTTGGATTTTTCTAATTTCTTCATGTTAATATAATGATCAGTTTTGATTATATTTTACCGATTAGATATTGAAGCTCGGAGCGTCCAATGTACCCAATGAGTGCCATTGACTTCAAATCTTCTACAACCGGGAATCCTTGATAATTTGTTGTCTCTAATATTCTTTCTATAAAAGAAAAAAAGTATAAGTATGCTTTAGAGTATTCATATACTTTACGCACCAATCTCCATAAATGTCATACTGGAAGCCGTCATGACAGTCAAATTTGTTTGCATAACATGTGAAACTAAATATGATCAGTCTTTTATAAACAATTATCAATTCAATGTGTACCTGGCACTCCGAATACTTGGTCATCACTATCTAAAATTGGGTATCCATTCAATCGGATATAACGATCGGCAATGCCACCAGACTGAAACCAATCGTTTACAGCACGGGTTATCATAAGGGCAATCTATTGATAGTAAGTAAGAGAAGCTAACAACATATAAGCCCACTTACCATAGTAGGTAGAATATAAGTGATTTGACCTGTCAACTCAAACATGATAACCACAACAGACACTTTAAAAAAGGATCAATTATTGAAAGATGTAAATCAACAAAAAGTTTACCTGTAATCCGCATAACACCTCTTTTGATAAAGAAATAAAAAAAAGAGAGACTTTTTTATTCCATTGTATCAGAGAATAAATTTTATCACTTACCCTAAAGCTGCAGCAGCTCCAAGAAAAGCATAGGTTCCAGGCGTGATACACTGTAAAACATAGTTAGATCCCCTACTGCCTCGTTTATATACACCCTTTTTTACTTCTTACAGGCATATCAGGTCGACAAGAAGCAAATAAAAAGAAATCAGGTTTGTTTCTATAGAAAAGATGGTTAAACCGTACCACAGCTTAAAAGACAATGCTCCTTACTCGTGCCATAGTTTGACAAGTAACCCAATCATTCTTCCAAACATGGCACCAATGGCCATGGAGGGTACAAAAATACCACATGGAACTCTTGCTCCATAAGTGATAATGGTACCTAGACTGCGAAGAACAGTGGCAATGAACAAGAGTATGACCATTTTCCATGCTTCTTGGCTCTCACACAGTCCATAGTAGCTCTCTGTTCCAGGGCCTTCACATTCTCTAAACAAGATTCCCATGATTTCAGTCATATCAATACGTAAGAAAATGTTTGGATAGGCGATAAAGGCAGTGGCAGAAGCAAGAACGGCAGCTTCTACTATAGGAAAATCCTTCAATGTCGTTTTTCTAAATTGTGCAACGAGTAGATTGTATTTGATGACAAGCGCACCGTAAAGACCCTAGATGATAAACTATTTAAGAATAGTGTATGATGACTGTGATAGAAATACTTGCGCCAAACAATCCAATGATAACAACAAAAATATATTCAAAAAAGTGCCAATCTCTGTCATAGCTCACTTGAAACATGACCAACTTGCCTGTTCTGAAAGGGTTCATTGCCTAGTATCCCGTTAGAAGGACATGAGATAGTCTTGTTATGATTTACCTGCAAGACAATGGTAGCAATCATTGCACAAAAGAAGCTCTTCCACATTGTCCTGTTTGGAAATGCGTTACTCATCTCTTCTAGTGCAAATAGAACACCGCCGATAGGTGAACCAAAGGCAACTGCTACACCAGCAGCGCTTGAAGCAGTCAGTATTTCTCTCATTTCAGCTATTACAAGTGAGAATACGAGACAAAGTATGATCTACAGTGTTACCTTTGCTAGTCCTGAATTTCTTAAAGCACCTAGATATCACATTTCCGACACAGCAGGCCATATGCACAGATGGACCTTCTTTTCCGATCGACAAATTTGACGCGACAGACATTGTCTTTAAAAGAAAAAACGATTACATTACATAAACACGCATGTACCTAATATATATTGTATTATTTTGTTACCAAGCCAACGCTTTTCATTACAAGGGTCCATCCACCAAGGAATCCTTTCATCACAAATCCAGCTATTATTTCAAGGAAAGGTTTATGCATCCATCCTATGCTCTTTTTTCTAAATACCTATAATACATTTGATTTCCGATATTCCCGAACCTGCAGCATAAGGGGCTAAAGTTTTAACAAGGTAAGCGCATAGTGTGGCAAAGGTTGTCTTTTGTTCAGAATATCGTCAGTTCTTTTCTGCATTCTCATCATCCACCCCCAGGCTCACACTTACCGCCCATAGAATATAAAATAACCATTTTACAATATATACATCCGGTCCCAAGTTTACAAATTCACTCCAATCTGTCCAGTCAGCGCAACCTCCGTCTAAATTTCTCTTTAAGCAACTTGTTATTAATATCCCTTCCTTCCCTTTTCAAACCTGGTTCTTCCATTTGCCAACAACAAAACTTTTGATTGAGCCACCAAGCAGTTGAGCAGTAACCAATCTTTATATCTGACAACCAATCGGTAACAATAGTGATCAAAGCTGACATCAATCCTATTGCCGCACCTGTCACAAGAAGAGATAAGACATGTTATAAAGGGGGGGGAGTATATATTACCAACTAAGAATATGACCACCCAAGACTCTGCAGTTTCAAAAGTTTGATGCCACCAGGCACGCCAAGTGGTATCACTTGATATAGAGCTTTTCACTGCTGCTTGTCTATATCGTTCAATGATGGCATCCTTTACCCAATCTATATTACGATGAGTGATCGTATCAAGGAGTAGATCTCGACTTGATTACCAGTCGTAGTAAAATCTTCATAACGTCTAATTTGTGCTAATTCTTCTTCAATTTCGACTGAAGATGTACGTCCATGTCCAGTCATTATTTGCCCAAAGTGATTGAAAGAGAAGGGGAAGAGTGCTGACAAAATAAAAATTGAATCGTTTTTACTGGCTGAAAAAGACTCAGTTAAAAATTTAAAACACGTTCATGTTATGGATATTAAATATAACAAAGAGAGGTTGATCATCTTATCTATAATGATACCTTTGGTTTTCATTCTTCTACATAGAGTTGAAGTGCTCCACATGCCTTGAAATCAAGGAGCATTCTGTTATTCATTGATATTTCTTGATATCAATTACTTCCATTTTATTTTACAAGTCAGTTGTTGTCAAGTGGAATGGTATATGTTTATTTCATGGTCTGGTTATGATATTGCATTTTATCATGAAGAGGATCATACAGAAAAGAGTGCTCTTTTAAATAAAGTAGTATGAGTCCACGTTATCTATAGTCATTGCAGTCGTTTATTTCAATGTGAATTTATAAGTAGACATCTTTTGCAGCAATTAGTCAATGTTCTTTTTAAGAAATCGAATGGAATTCTATAAACAACCTGGGTCCATCGAAGTATTGGGTGTCAAGCGATGGAATAACCTAGAGGCAATGTAGCGATCTAGAAAATTCAAGAGTGAATTTAGCTATTGAAGCTGTTCGGGAATGGCACAGTGCCTGGTGCATACTAGTGATTAACGATGAAAAAGAAAGGACGAAAAGCACATTGATTGTGTAGTAGTAAGATAGACTCGGAAACGAAGGGTGGAATACATATTGGAATGACATTGGTAAAGGTTTATTAGCTTCCTTGAAAATGCTGCTAGTATTTAAGGAGTCATTGTTTGCTCTATCATGAGCGGTTAACATCTTGTACACTGTTGCAGACGGTCATGGGTGTATCAGTACCGTATAATATGAAAAAAGTTAGGGCTTATTCAATCCTCAAGATCACTTCTTTTATCTTTATTAATTGCTTTAATTCCTACCCTGTTCTTTCTCACAAAATACCCAAAAAAGGTAAAAGCTTCCAACGTTACACTGATGCGGCGAATGACAGCGTCAATAGAATCACACGAGATACTTACGGGAAACTACTAATTCGTAGAAATTTAACTTTCCTGGAACAACGAACGTTTTGTGAAAGAAGGTACTTCAAGGTTCATAAATTTTCATTGTTAATATATACTAAACTATTTAACAGAATAGGAAACAAAGTCTTTAAAGTCACTCAGATGTAAACCCTCACATACCTTGTTAGTTCTAGCTATTGCTCAGCGACTTACCTTGTTAAATTTACTCTTGACAACTGCCCAGAACTGCTCCATCGGATTCAGTACAGATAAGCAGAGAAGGACAGGAGCATTACTAATGATATGACGATATCCCTTTATTTCATCAAAAATAGCTCAGATAATTCCCTATTATCGTTCCTACACTAAAAGCACCAGTCCTACGTTCCAAACTGTCCGTTTTTGATATGTTTTGGAATTCTCAAACCAACATTAATTAAGTTGATGACAGAATTTTACCTAAAATCGATGTTATATTTGCTTTTAGTTGTAGATACTGTAATTATTACAGGGTTTCCACTGAATACATTGTAGTACTATAAGGTCCCTCTACATTTTTAAATATACGACAAGACCGCTTGCCACTCACAGCAAGTCTCTAAGTATAGTATTTTCTCTACCAACTATGCATCTTCTAATGGTTGATAGTGAATATAGCCCATCGTTTTATTTAGCTTTGTACTTAAAAGTATATTTTTTACATATGAAAAGTCCCAGGAGATAATGAAATAAGCTTAAGATGAATTACTACTCTATGTGTTCACAATGCCCAAAACGAGTGTTTATTTTTATTTTTCTTTTTCCTTCAGAGCAATCAGTGCTTCTTAAGTACGTTGTCTGAAGGAGGGTCTTCTATTGGCACAGTGTACCCCAATCTGGTCAGCAGAATCACATCTTTTTGGGGCCTGATTAGCTTCCACCTTCTCATGGTTGGTTCTGTTAATCAAATAATTTGAGAACAGAGAGAAGCCTTTTATATACATACATATTCAGTTTTTTATCTTTTTTAGACTATAAAATACAATATCGATAAAAATAGCTTAATTGCCTTGTGTAATAATTGCGATTAGTATGAGTATAATTAAGATGCAATTGGAAGTTTTTATTATTTTACAAAATGTATTTTTTTTTGGGACTGCTTGATTACTTAAGTCTTTTGATCTCGTCTTTGAGCTTTCCTTTTGTCAAGTGAAGGATTGAACCTTTCTCCTCCACAGCCAAACGCGTCATGTCTGCATTTCCAGTCATCGCAGCAGTTTCCGGTTTTTCTAATAGTATTAGCGCCGTTTGATTGTATGGGGAAATGTTATAAGCATCAGAAAATACACCAGAAGTTAGATTAATACTACATGTGCTACCTCTACCCACTACCTGTGATGTCGTCAACAAGATTTTTGAAGAACAAGTGATAAAAAAGAAACGTTGTTATTTCTTTATTTATTCCAGTTTTATGTGTCAGTTTGGTCAGCAAATACCACTTAGCTCAGGTGTAATTATGATAAATTCGTATTTACATTGTTTAGTCTATTTTCTGATGCATGTAATGTTCAACAAAAATAAAGACCGTTGAAAGAAAAAAGTCTTAATAAGGCGCAACAGTCAACACTAATTGCACGATTAAGAGGGTGAGCAAAAAGGAGAGAGAGGGAGAAAAAAAAGTAGTATATGCAGGTTATGAACTATATATATACAATCAAGCATTGTATCTCACGATGAGTATGGATATGTCTAATGGAGACAGTAGCTAACTTTTGGTATAGTTTCGTGTTAATGATTAGATTATCTGCCATTATGTACGTGTCTCTGTGCATTAGTGCTTCTGCGGTAGCGCTACGTTTTGCTACTACAGCGGGCGCTCCCTTTGTTTGCTTTTTTTTTGTTTTTGGAATAAATTACAGTGTCAAATTAAGCAATGCCAAAGCGAACTTTCGTGGTAGCAAAGGTGAAAACTGTGTCTTTACTAAAACGAACTTTGGCCAGTAGAAAAGCAAAAATTGGGCTTTATAAAAACGAAGATTCGTCGGAGATCAAAGCGAAATCAGTTCATTACCATAATCTGCATGAAAAAGAAAAGCAGTCTATCCGCTGACAGTGTGGCTTTCCCTTTTTTTTTTTTAGAGAAAAAAAATTTAACCTTCAACAGCTTAGTCCTCTTTCAGCACCAACCACCAAGAGACCCATTATGAATATATCAGTTCCTATTGGCACTGAGGTGGACTATGTATCCTTCTCTTTCTATGAACCCAGCGAGATTAGAAAGATATCTGTCAAACAGATCTTCAATCCCATACTATTTGACGCCTTAGGTCATCCAACAAAAGGCGGTTTATATGACCCTGCACTTGGTCCCTTTCAAAAGACTCAAATGTAAAATAAACAGCAGCAATCATATGCTTATATCATTAACTCGATTTATCTGTAGCTGTGCCACCTGTTCACAAGATCATTTCAACTGTCCTGGCCATTTCGGTCATATTGAAATTCCTATTCCAGCATATAACCCCATGTTCTTTGACAATCTCTACGCTATTCTCAGAGCCAAATGTGTCTATTGTCATCAATTCCGTATTTCTCGTGCTTTGGTAAATATGATATACGATGTGTTGTATAAAGCTAACTATTATCTCAGATGAAAAAATACAGTGCACAATTGACTTTATTACAGCATGGTTTAGTGAACGAAGCACAGTCATTGAACGAGCTTGTCCTTGATTTCAAAAAGACAGAAGCTAAAGACGATGAGACGTTGGAAGATAGAATGGAAGAACAAGCACTTTCGCTATCCACAGTCGAAGATTATATCGAACACATCGACACCTTCATGAAAAATGCTTTGGCAGATGAGGAAAGCCGTAAATTCGCCGCAAAAGATTATAAAGTGACAGTCATTAACGAAGTTCGAAAGTCAGTCATGAGAGACTTCATGAAACAATGTATTCATAGCAAAAAGTGCGCCAACTGTTGCGGTATTTCTCCTCCCATTCGTCGTGATGGAGCTGCGAAACTTTTCCAACTTGCTCTCAACAAGAAAGATCAAGCTGCCATGGACCGTCTGAAGAACCAAACTGGCAGTTTCGAGGAGATAAAGGGATTTACCAATGGTCAACGATTTTTAACCCCTTATGAAGTCCGTAAGCATGTACAAGCCTTGTTTGAAAAAGAAGGAGATATCACAACATTGCTCTTTGGTGCTCGTGATCCTCGCGTTCCCTCATTTATCAAAAAGGCCACCTATCACATGTTCTTTATCGAAGTGTTGGCAGTGGCGCCTACTCGTTTTAGACCTCCCTCTGTCATGGGCGATAAAACATTTGAATCACCTCAAAATGAACTTTTATCCAGCATTCTAAAAGGATCTCATCTTGTCCGTGACCTTTCTGAAGAATTGCAAGCCATTTCAGATCAAGAGCCAGTCGATAAGAAGATGTTGGAGACAACACGTAATAGATTTGTGGATTCTATTATCGGTCTTCAACATGCCGTGAATTCATTTATTGACTCTACTAAAAACCCAACCCAAGTCGCCCAAGGAAAGAACTTGCCTCCTGGTATTCGTCAAGCTTTGGAAAAGAAGGAAGGTTTATTCAGAAAACATATGATGGGTAAGCGTGTCAATTATGCTGCTCGTTCAGTCATCTCTCCCGATCCTTTCATTGAAACATCCGAGATTGGTATTCCTCCTGTCTTTGCTACCAAGCTTACTTATCCAGAACCAGTCACCCCTCACAACATCAAGGAGATGAGACAGGCTGTCATTAACGGTCCCAACAAATGGCCTGGTGCTACACACGTTCAGAACGAAGATCAATCCATTGATGTCCTTGGTGATCTCAGTATAGAATCTCGTATTGCTCTTGCCAATTCACTCTTGGCCCCTCAAAGTTCTCATACAGCTCAGAGCGGAAACAATCCTTACCCTACACGTACTCAAACGATCAACAAGAAGGTCTTCCGCCACTTGCGTAATGGTGATATGCTCCTTTTGAATCGTCAACCCACACTTCACAAACCATCCATCATGGCACACAAGGCGCGTATTTTACCTGGAGAAAAGACGATTCGTATGCACTACGCCAATTGTAACACTTATAATGCCGATTTTGACGGTGATGAAATGAACATTCACTTTCCTCAAAATGAAATTGCTCGTGCTGAAGCTTCCTTTATTGCCAATACCGACAACCAATACTTGGTCCCTACAAGCGGTAACCCTCTTCGTGGTCTGATCCAAGATAACGTTGACTCTGGTGTATGGATGAGTTCTCGTGATACATTCTTCACCAAGGAAGAGTACCAGCAACTCCTTTATGGTTCTCTTCGTCCTGAAACCGACGGTACCGGTGGCGGCAAGATCAGAATGTTACCTCCTGCCATCATGAAGCCTCAACCTCTGTGGACTGGTAAGCAAGTCATCTCGACTATTCTCAAGAACTTGACTTGGGGTAAGGCACAATTGAACATGACTTCCAAGTCAAAGGTGCCTGCCAAGTTCTGGGGCCCCAATGCCAAGGAAGAGGATAAGGTATTGGTTATGGATGGTGAATTGATTCATGGTGTCATGGACAAATCACAATTTGGTGCATCTGCTTTTGGTCTCGTTCATTCTGTTTATGAAATCTATAGTCCTGAAGCCGCTGGTATGCTTCTCAGTATTTTGAGTCGTTTGTTCATCAAGTTCCTTCAATCACACGGTTTCACCTGTCGTATGGACGATTTGGTTCTCACCAAGGAAGGTGATCAATGGCGTAGAGACTTACTTGACCAAGGCGTCGGTTTGGGTGATGAAGCTCACTTGGAATTCCTTGGCTTAGCAGATACAGCAAAGACAGCTAGTCCTGAAGTGCTTTCAAAAGAATTCAAGCTTCGTATGAACGAAGTCATTCGTGATGACAACAAACTGGCTGGTCTTGATAACGCCATGAAGGCTAAAGTAAACAAGTTGACTTCCTCCATCACTCAGAAATGTCTTCCCGATGGTCTCATCCGTCCTTTTCCCAAGAACGATATGCAAATGATGACTGTGTCTGGTGCCAAGGGTTCTAATGTCAATGCTACTCAAATCTCTTGTTTACTTGGTCAGCAAGAACTTGAAGGTCGTCGTGTACCTCTTATGGTCTCAGGTCGCTCTCTTCCCTCCTTCAGACCTTTTGATACCAGTGCCCGTGCTGGTGGTTTCGTCACCGGTCGTTTCTTGACCGGTATTCGTCCTCAAGAATACTATTTCCATTGTATGGCTGGTCGTGAAGGTTTGATTGATACTGCTGTCAAGACATCTCGTTCTGGTTACTTGCAACGTTGTTTGATCAAGCATCTCGAAGGCTTACGCGTTCATTACGATCACACCGTACGTGATTCTGATGGCTCTGTCTTACAGTTCCATTATGGTGAAGACTCTTTAGACGTTATCAAGGCTAAGCATATCAATCAATTCGGTTTCTCTGCTCACAATTTCGAAGCTCTTTCTCAGAAATATCATCCTAAGGCTGCCTTAGCCTCACTTGAAATCAAGCAAGGTGAAGAATACGCCAAGAAGGCTTTGAAGAAGCCAGGCAAGTACGATCCTGCTCTTTCTGTGTATAACCCAGGTACCCATCTTGGTGTTGTCTCTGAACGATTCGCTCTTGCAATGAAGAACTATATCCAAAAGAACCCAGATGGTATGCCTTTCGAAAAGGATTCTCAACTCTCAAAGAACACAGCTCGTTATGCTGGCTTAACAAAGAACAAGTTTAAGGCCTTGATGAATCTCAAATACCTTCACAGTTTAGTCGAGCCCGGTGAAGCAGTTGGTCTATTAGCCGCACAATCTGTAGGTGAACCATCTACACAAATGACATTAAATACTTTCCATTTTGCTGGTTATGGTGCTGCCAACGTCACCTTGGGTATCCCTCGTCTTCGTGAAATCATCATGACCGCTGCTCGCAAGATTAAGACACCTACCATGTTACTGCCTCTCTTACCAGAAACATCTGTAAAGAAGGCTACTCAATTTTGCAAGTCTGCGTCTAGACTCACATTGGCTCAACTGGTGGATAATGTCGTTGTCAGAGAAAAGACAAGCGCCAAGACGGCAGACAATAACTACAAAAGATCCAAAACATACTCTATTCGTGTTAATCTTTTTGAAGAGAAGGAATATAACGAAGAATATCGTGTTTCTGCTAAGCGTGTTAAAGAAGTACTGGCTACTGCTTTCCTGAAAGATTTGGAAGAGTTGATTCGTAAAGATATTAAAGATACCAAAAAGATTGAAGATATTAGCAAAGCTCACAAGATGGACGCTCCTGGAGATGACGATGCTAATGAAGATCTTGGTGATGCTGCAGCTAAGGATGGATATGCCTCTGACGACGCAGAGGATATGGATGCCAAGACAGCTCGTAAGTCAGCACAGAACAAGCCACAGGCAAGTTATGACGAGCCCGATGAAGATGATATTGTTCCCGAAGACAATGAAAAGAGCTTGGAAGATGAGGAAGAAGAGTTTGAACAGGCTATTCTTGCTGGTGCTGATGATGAGGAAGAAGCTCCTAAGCGATCCTCTTCTAAAGGAGGTAAACTTGAAGAACAAGCTGTTCAAAAGAGTAAATACTGCACACGATTCAAGTTTGATGATAACAATGGTGCATTCTGTGAAATTGATATGGAATTCCCTGCTGATACTAAGAAGATCTTGATGATCTCTTTGATTGAAAAATCTTGCGCAAGAGTGGTTGTCCATGAAGTCAAGGGTATTTCCAAATGTTTTGAATACATTAACCCCACTGAAAACGATACTTCTGTAAGTACATTTGGCATTAAATGACCAACACTCATTTTTTTTTTAAATAGAAACGTCTTCAAACTGAAGGTGTCAATCTCAGAGGCATGTGGGCATTCTCTGATATTATTGATGTTAACTATATTGATACCAATGATATTGCTGCCATCTTGAATACATATGGTGTTGAGGCAGCTAGAAATGCTATTATTAAGGAAGTGGCTAGTGTCTTTGCTGTCTATGGTATTGTGGTGGATCGTCGTCACTTGACGTTGATTGCAGACTATATGACATTTGAAGGTGGATATAAACCATTCTCTCGTATCGGTATTGGATCCAATGTAGCACCTTTCCTCAAGATGAGTTTTGAATCGACATGTAAATTCTTGACAGAAGCAACACTGTAAGTTACTTTATAAATAATGATAAACACATGAATTAACCTTTTATTTATAATAGACATGGTGACTTTGATACACTTGACTCTCCCTCTTCGAGAATCGTTGTTGGCCGAGTGGTAGAAGGAGGCACGGGTTCATTTGATGTCTTGCAACCTCTCACTTCTACGGCCTGAACATAGACTTTTTTTTCGCATTTTTATATATAAATAAATTATTCATTTTTTAATAGCATCAACAAATAAGTGAGAGATTGTCTCATCTGTTGTATAAATGATGTTTTCAAGCGGAGAGGATCATTTTTTCTGGTGTTGTAAATCTGCTTCTTTTCTTTCTTTTTCTCTTATATCCTAATGACCTCGATTGATATTTATCAATTAGAACCTGAACTTCAACAAGTGGCAGTAGACGATTATACATTTAAAAATTGGTCAAATACGTTCACATGTAAACCTGAATTATTCTTTCGTCCTAGGACAGAAAATCAAGTTCAAAAAGTAAACATAGAACAATAATAAGCTGTCAAATTATAAACAATGTTTATTTTTATAGATAATTTTATTGGCAAATAAATTGGACAAACCACTGAAAGCAGTCGGCAGTGGGCATTCACCTTCTGATCTAGCATGTTCTTCAGGATTCATGATCTCTCTTGAAAACTTGAATGCTCTCTTGAATGTTGACAAGAATAACAACACGGTGACAGTCGAAGCTGGTATGTCCCTTCATAAACTACATGTAGTTTTAAGAGAAAATGGTCTTGCTCTTAGTAACCTTGGCTCTATTTCTGACCAATCTATCGCTGGTGTCATGGCTACTGCAACGCATGGAACGGGTGCTCACTTTGGCTGTCTGTCTACATTTGTAAATATTCCCCCACCAAAATAATAATGATATAAAACCAACGCTCTGTTTATTAGATTGTCAATTTAACATTGGTGACAGCTGACGGAAGTATTCTATTTTGTTCGTCAGATGAAAATAGACAAGTATTTGAAGCAGCTCGATGTAGCTTAGGTGCTCTGGGTATCATCACTCGTATGACTTTGAAAGTTGAACCTGACTTCAAGCTAGAGGCTATTCAAAAGCCATATAAGTTTTCTAAAGTATTGAAAAATTGGGACGATGTCATTCATTCATCAGAGCACACCCGTATCTGGTGGTACCCACATACAGATGATTGTGTTGTGTGGAGAGCAAATCGTACAGACAAGGAGAAATATAAATCTTCGCCAAGTTATTTTATGGAAAGAGTATATGGATTTCACATCTATCAGGCTATGCTCAATGTCACACGATATGGAACCTCTTTAATTCCTTATCTCACAAAACTCATGTTTAAAACATTACATAGTAAACCTATTCATGTTGTGGATGACTCCAACAAGGTCTTCAACTTTGATTGCCTCTTTCCTCAATATGTCAACGAATGGGCCATTGACTGGAAAGATGCGCCTGCAGCCTTGATGAAATTGGATAAATTCATTACCGAAAACGACCTCAAGGTTCATTTCCCAGTAGAAATTCGCTTTGTGGATGAAGATGATGTTTGGTTAAGCCCTGCTAATGGACGTAAAACTTGTTATATTGGCGTGATCATGTATAGACCTTATGGTAAGC
Source organism: Rhizopus microsporus ATCC 52813 (assembly GCF_002708625.1). NCBI lineage: Eukaryota > Fungi > Mucoromycota > Mucoromycetes > Mucorales > Rhizopodaceae > Rhizopus > Rhizopus microsporus. The sequence goes on along the minus strand of NW_019671935.1, from coordinate 316,016 downwards.
CTGTTCCTTATAAGAAATACTGGAAAGGATATGAAGACATCATGCGTGAATACAATGGTCGTCCTCATTGGGCCAAGGTATACTCTCTTGTTCAATAGCTTAATTTTTTCTGATCATTTCTTTAAAGGCACATGGTCAAACAAGAAAGGATTTGGAAGCATCTTATCCTAAATTCAAGGACTTTTTACGTGTTCGTCAACAGTTGGATCCAAAGGGCATATTCCTCAATGATTATTTAAGACGACACGTTGTAGAAGACCGTCAGACCATTGAAGTGGCAAAATTATAATAAATTAATGTTTCTTTTTATTCTGGTCTCTGATTTGGGAAACTACCCAACACGACAACATCCAAGCAGAATTTATCCAAATCCTTGAGTGCCTTTTTGATTTCTTCATTTTCAAAATGGCCAGAACATTCTACAAAAAAGACATAGTGCCATGGACGTTGACCACTTGGACGAGAGTCTATCTTGAATAAGTTTAGACCATAATCCTTGAATACCTTCAATCCATCACATAGTGCACCAGGTTGACGGTGATCTACGGTGAAACTAATCAAGGTATGATCATCTTGTGTAGGAGAATCGCTTGCTGTACCAATGATCAAGAAACGAGTCTTATTGGCTATTTTGAAATATGTTGTTATTTATACATCTCTTTGCTGAAACATCTTCTATGTTGGACGCCACGACTTCCAACCCATAAAGCTCTGCACAGATTTCACTGCAAATAGCCGCTGCTCCTGTTTCTAATGCCGCCTTTTCTGCGGCCTCTGCAGTCGATCGAACCGTGATACGTCTTGCGGTTGGGATATGCGCTGATAGCCACTTTTGAGTTTGGCCTAATCCTTGAGGATGACTATACACTTTTGTGATCTTATCTAATTTGCTGTTTGACAACAGACATTGATGTACCGTCAGATAAGTCTCTGCACGTACTCTAACAGGTGAATGAATGAAACGATCTAATGTTTCGACTACTGTGCCAAACGTAGAATTTTCAAAGGGCACAATGCCGTACGTTGTTTGACCCTTTTCGACAGCATCGAATACGTCTAAGGAACGAGTAAGGTATAGGCTATTAATATAAAGTAATCTAGTATTTTACCGCTAATTTGCTTTTGAGCCACGTAGGCAACGCTATCACCAAAACGATTATAAGCTGCTTGATGAGAAAAGGTGCCTTGAGGCCCTAAATAAGCAATGGATACATCCTTTTGTAATGCGATCGATGCAGACATAATCTTGGAGTATATATTAGTTATTGAGCCGAAACGATTGAATTCTTGTACAATCTTACCTCTCTAAAGATGGCATTTAATGAATCATCATTGAGTGGTCCTGGATTAAGACGAGATAACTACAAAGGGTATTGAGCGAGATGACACGTTATCTTTTTTTGAAATAATCAAACCTTTTCGTAAATCTCCTTTTCTCTACCTGGTCTATACACATGTACATCGGACTCTGCTTCTTCTTCTGCTGTACTAGTGAATAATATGAGTTATCTATATAAACGTACATGAATTCACTTACATTGATTTTCTTTTAGCTGCACCAATGTCCAATGAAACACGGGCTCTTTCGTTCAGTATGTTGACTAGTGTTATATCTAGAGAATCAATCTTTTTTCTAAGAGAAGGTAAATCACTCATTGATAGAAGTTTCAAAAAAAAAAAAATTAAGTGTCACTGTTGGTCATATCTGTTTGACAGGAACAAGCAATTTGATTGGAGTTTATTGAATAAACTCAAATGCAGCTGTCAAAATAATAATAACAACACGCTGTAAGCACTTTTTCTCTGTTTCTTTTCTTGAGCTGTATCAGAAGAAATTGTTTATATAGATACATTCAATCCATAGTTTATAGTATTTCATGAATGAATAAACTGATTGAATATCGGATTCTCCGAACCTTTATTTCCGATATACCGTGTGTCATCTTTGACTACTGAGTGCAAACGTAGTGACTAGTTTTACAAACATCTTTTAGTTTAAAGAAAACAAGAAATAAAATTTCAAAGAGGGGATTTATTTACTTTTTGTCTCTATGCTACTATTAACTACATGCGCACAAATGGTTTTGTGTTATTTATTTCTTCTTTCCTTCCTTCTTCTTGATTGTCTCATCGTTAATAAAGATACCCTTTTGGTTATAAGGTTCAGGCTTTCTCCAGCGCTGAATCTTTGCAGCAAATTCAGTCACATGTTGTAAATTGATACCTTGCAGTACAATACGATTAGGTTGAGGCACTGCGCATGAAACACCCTCTGGTAAGTCCATGAGGATAGGATGAGAGTAACCAAGCTTTAGGGATAAGGTTCTATTGTTGTTCTCGAGTGCACCTCTGTAACCAACACCGACGAGACGTAAATGAACTTTATATCCATCTGATACTCCAACAATTGCATTATTAATCAATGCACGAGTTGTTCCCCACATTGCCTTTTGTTTCTTTTCTTTTTCATCTTCAATTGTCACTTGAAGTGTGTTTTCGGCATTAGGATCATCTTTGGGCGCTGGTTCAAAGTTAAGCTTGACAAAGGGTTTTATTGGCAATTGTTGCTTTCCAAGTGGTCCAGTGACTGTGAGTGTTGTGTTGTTTAATTCAGAGGGAATGCGAGGTTCAAGGATAGGTGTCAAGTCATGTTCAATCTTGATCTCTTGAGAGTATGTGATTGGTTTACGTCCAATATGAGACAAGGTTGGTACAGAAGTGTGAATAAGTCGTCTAGACTGAGTTGCTGCTGCTTGACATAGTGACTTTGTTGCAATGGTCAACCTGGACATGGTTATTTAAGAAAAAGAGAGACAGAGAGATAGGGGCAACAACAATTTGGTTACTGTATAGCTGGGGTGTGTATCTGATTTTTTTTTTTTCTTCCTTTTGAGCTGAACAGTCACTTTAAAAAACCGCACATGAGCCCAAAGGAATAGCTTTAAAGTTACTAAGATTTTAGCAGCGAGTCACAAAATGAAAAATAACATCCAAGTGAAGACTTGCGTAAAATTTGGTAGTAATTGATTTAAGATTAGGAGGAAAAAAAAAAAAAGACAAGACAGAACTATTGCTGTCTTGCAGGCCTTGATTGGGCGTTTTTTATGATTGATATAGATTGTTTTAATGAGCTTGTCAGATTATCTAAACCTTCTGGATTATCCTTAATTGTCTGATCTTTTAATTATACTTGGCAAGATACGAACGTTTTGGTCCGCATTTTCAAACTGCTCACGGCAAAGGAGGTCTTGATTACCATATGGGGGTATCAAGTCTTTCTTGCTGAGCAACAGGGGCAGGAGCACGAGGAGAAAAGGGCAGCTTGGTTAAGCGGCTGATCAAAAAAATATGCTTACACATCTTGGTGCACTCAAAAATGCACTCAAAAATAGGCTAGTGCTATGAGCGCTTCCTTGGGGCACTACATGTGACATCACTACAACTTTACACTACCAAAGTCTCTGCCTAACCTAAGGCTGCCTAGCTCATTCTCTCTGGTATAAAGTACGAATTCATCATAATTACACATGATTGATCTTGGTTCTTTGCTGATCAAACTGACAACGTAAAATTAAAAATAAGCAATAGCAACGCTTCTTTTTTATCTCTTTCTTCTTCTTGAAAGGAAACAATCTAAGATGGCAACATTTAAAGTCATGTTTAGCTTTACGCTACACATCGAATAGTTTTAGTGGGCAATATTATAGGTAGTGGATAGTGGTATTGGTTTATTTTTGAGTGCACCAAGTGTTTGCCTCATTTAATAGTTCTTCTCTTAACTTTAAAATAAAAAATAGTAACTGTTAGCTATTGACTCCTACTGTTCTATATACATAAACACTAGAAATACAACAATGGTAGAGGCATACCTCCCTTTCTGAACTTTGAATTCTTAAAGTGGCTATTATTCTAATTTATTCTTTCATGTTGTGATCATTAATTCTCCTTTGATTTTCTTTAATTCTTTGGCTTTTTCTTCCACTTATTCCCCATTTGTTAAAGAATAATAATCACTTCTGAGAACTTAGTTTTAGAACAATACACTTCCTTTCCTAGAGAAATTACTGTTGATATTGACTCTTAGAAAAATATCATTGAAAATTCACCTGCTCATCATGCAGCGCGTTGAATTTATAAGGAAAAGACGAATGGTGATATGCCTACTTTAATCGAAGAAGGCCAACCTATACCAAAGTGCGTAATAGGGAGAAGTATCATTTGGAAAATTAAGTACATATGCCATAGAGCTGGGACATATAAGAGTCGTGCTGGTGTACAGACAAAAGATGAATCATCTAAAAGCCGGCCAATTCAGAAACCAAACAAGAAGATCGATTGCAGATGCTATGTTACTGCCACCTGTTATTTTCTAGCACCTAATCAGGTCACTATTAAGCTTCATAATGAGCATAGTCATCTTAATGGAAGCCTTGATGATATCTCTTTTTTTCCTTTATCGGGCAATACGAAGGAGGTTATATTGCAAAAGTTACGTGAAAGCTATGGTAGAAGAGACATAAGAGCTGCAATTCAACGTTATTTTAATGAAAGGATAAGAGATCTTTTTTTCGAAGCTGCTTGTTCTTCAACAAATTCAGTCATTTGAGGTACATAAGCAGAGATTACTATGATAGACTGTATAAGTAAGTGTATTACGAATAAGATGTATAGTATGCTGCATTTTAAACTTTTTATATCTTGGTATATACACAGTCTCACAAGATTTAAACTGGTTGTCTTTCATAGCAGTTGCTTACAGCTTTGAAAAAATAGTTTTAAAGCCATTACTTAACGTCTCCACTCACGCTTTCATGATCATTCTACTCAGCACGAAAAACTTGGCTCCCTTCATGAATGTTGTGGCAATAGAAATAGTGCTGTATTTGTTTGCTTTTTTTTTTTTTAAAAAAAAAAAAGGTCTTTTCTATTTCTAGATTAGGTTTTTCTCCAGTTCTATTACAAACGTAGTATTTTTCTGAAAATATATTTGATGCGTTTCCTATGCTTGACTTTGCTTAACTGGAGAAGGGTTCCTGTTCATTTTCCGTCTGAGTGTCGCCCGTGTTGTTCCGAGAGGCAACTATATCACCATGGATTGGATGAAGTCGTTGATATCATGGTGCGCACTCCCTTGAATCAAGCGAATATAACAAGCTTAAGAATATTTACTCTTGAGCATATGTTTTTAGAGACGCTTTATAGGAAATTCTACTGTATTTACTCTACGTACTCTTTTTATATACAAGCTACTTGCGATTTGATTCAGAGTGAACTATACTGCATTTGATTAACCCTATTCTTTTGAACAAAGAAATTGAACTTTAAGCAACTAGAAGCTAAGACTTTTATGTACTTTTTATAGACAGCTTTTATTAGTAAATTGTCTTTGTTAAGTATAGGATAATGCATACTTAAAGATTGATAATTAATGAATATGTTTCTTTTTTTTCAGTTAACAGCGGTGAAAACTGGGGGGGAGAAGCAGGAAAAGCTTATATTCTTAATAAGTAGTCTTTTGCTACTGTCATTTGGAAGTACCAAAATTTACTCGTACTATGCTTTCTAGCTTTTTTGCATTTTCAAACCAAAACTATCAGTAGAAGAAACATCTTTATAGTTTTCAAGGGATATTTCTTGGAATATAAGATACAAACTCGATCACCTATAAATGTGTCTAATATTGGTAAATAAGCTAGAAAGTGCAATATTTTTCGATCAACGATAGCTTACTGTAATTTCTTTATTTTCAGTAAATCTCGCAACAATAGTGTTATAAATAGATAATCAACCGTTGAACATTCGACAACTCTTCTTCCTATTGCCCATGAATTATATGGGTTTATATTTCAGATTAAAAACTTACACAGAAGAGCTATTATACTAAGTTACTTCCTTACTTTTAGGTTAATTTATAGTATATTTTATGGTGCATTTGGAGATCTTTCATTAGACGTAGTTCATCGTATGATTTTGCCCTCATAAATGCACCCTATCTTTTACGCTTCAGTGTCACGCTTTTAAGGGAAGCTACTGATTTTCGTGGATTGCAATTTGAATTTCGAACTTGGAGTTTGCTACCTGTAGCAAAGCACGGAATCGGTAAATAGTTGATATCAATCTTTATCTCTGTCTAAAGCTTATTTTTTACCTTATATTAAAGCTTATGCTTCTCTATCTGGTCACATTGCTATGTATCATTTGTTTAGGCGATGTAAGGAGGCAGGATATCCTGTTCCTGCAAATTTGTTAGTGCAGTAATTTGACGTGAATACAAATCAGGCAATGTAGCAGACTATATTTTTGAAACACAGACGCCACAATGTCACTAATAAAAGTTCACTTCACTAGTATTACCTAGATCTAATGCCAATAACGACACTCAGTGGCAACTATATCGCGGAGAGAAAGAGCTACTATGGGAACATATATTTAATACCGACCATCTTCAGAAAAACAGACAAAGAAAACAAAACTGTAAGATTGCCTATTACTGGCTTTTGATATTGTAAATATTCATGACATATTGTAATGTTTGGCTATAAATACGAACAATGAAAAAAATAAGGCCACACTGGATTACAGTATTTCATCTGACAGACACATGGTGTCTGTTCTACTCTCGGCGAAAACTATTGGTAAGTCAAATATTTGAAGCACTTTTACTGCGTATGTGCTAATACTTTTATATTGCATCGATTTTATGCAATAATAGAAAGGCTTCCAGAAACTAATGATGATGAACAATATGCACCAAGGTCTGTTAATATCAGTAGTTGGAAAAGAGGTACTTAACACTAAACAAAGAACCCGCTGGTCTTAAAAACGACGACCTGTTTATTGGGATCGATCCAGGTGCCTATATACAAGCCAGAAAATATGAGTCAAAAGAAAAACTAACTACATACCACCTTTATGTAGGTCATCGTGATTTAGTCACAACTATTGATGTATCTCATGAACATATAATCAACAAGCAGACAACTAAAGATCATACTTTTTCAATATCGCACGGCGATTACAGGTAAGATAATTACGCCAAGAGTGTGTATGAAGGTACACTAATAACTTTTTTTTTTCATTACTTAATTTTAAGGTACGTTCAGGCTTTGCTTGGTCTACACAGGTCGAGTTGAGTAAGAGGCGTCAATACGGTTCTCATGGGATACAAGGGTGGTATGGCATGATTCCCAACCCAAATGTCACAGAATGTTCAAATATTCTATCCTACATACAAATCATATCAATATCTCATGTTCAGTAAGTTTATAAATCGTTTTCTATCTTTATAATATTCTTATTTGAACTATTATTATTATTAGTACTTTTCCTTTCATGAAAGGATTTGAGCATTGTGAAAGGAAAGGTTATTTATATAGCAATGGAAAACAAACATTAGACTATATTATGAATGTTCTATACCAAAGAACCTTACGAAACGAGCCATACCGCTATGCGACTCGAGCACAAGCAGAAGACGAAAAAAGGAGAGAGAGCTATATCGTAGGAATGCTGGATTTCAAGGTCAACGCCATAGGAGAGTCATTTTTGTATATGGCGGCGCCAGCCTTCCAAGCTTTATGCGTTCATTTACTCCTACACCCTCCAAGGTAAAATGAATTTACAAAAATATGCAATTATATCTAATACAGGCAATAGTAATTACGCAGACATTTATCAAAAAAAAGGGATAAAAATATTAGTTGATGAATACAGGACGTCAAGGGTTTGCAGCCATTGCAAAAACGATTTAGAGGATATTACTGTGCCTGAAAGAGGATTTGATTGCAATCATAAGTATGCAAATATTATTTATATACATAACTGTACAAGATATTGACCTCTATTTAATTCTTAGAAAAAAAAGACGATTAAATGGAGTACAGTGAAAAATCGTGTTACATGGTGTGTAAATGATAAGAATCGCATTATTAATTGATCCAGTCTCTGACCCGATAAAACGCAAATAGGTATATCTGCCAAACTTCGAACGTTTAAAGTTTATGTTCTAACCTAAAAGTTTACAAGATAGGCCATGTTCTCATTGTATACCCCTTTAAAATTTTGTAAACAGTGTCCAGCTGGTAATGCTTATGGTGGAGACTTATTAAGTTACTTTTGTTTAGTTACAGCTAGTTAGGCACTAATTATTCTATTTTAATACTGTCAACTCCATCCAATGATAAGTCTGGAACCGAGACGTCAACATAGCATTGGACATTCGATCGATTCTTGCAGATTATGTTAATAATAACTGTAATATTAGATCAAGGAATGCTGCATTTAATAGAGTACTTTAACCAGCACTATTAAATAGCCAGCTGCTTTGGCCCTTTGCACTTGTAAATATCTTATTCTATTCTGATTCGAAAAGGAAATATTAACGTCATCATTATCTTATCCAATCAAAAAATTCTGGATGATTTAAGTGAGTGCATAGCAGAAACCAGTCGCATTGATTTTTATGAAACCATTTTTAAATAAGCTTTTTTCTTATTATTATTATTATTCTCTCTTCTTTCTTTTTCCCCTTTTTTAACTCCAAAAAAAATTTTTTTATATATATACAAAAAGGTCTTTCTTTTATAAGGTGAATAAGTTACTTGCGCTTGTAGAATATTAACTAATGTCTTTCATATAGAGATTCCCTTTCCATTTACCAAAAAAGCTTCAATTATACATAAACACATTTATATATATATACCTCAAACCTATACTATACATTTTAATGACCAACATTATGGACAAGACCAATAAAAAAGGAAGAAGCACCTTTCAAGACCCAAACAAGATCGATAAGGCAGGAAGAACAAAAATATTTTACTATACCTCTTCTGGAAGCTTAGATAAAGTAAAAGAATTAGTAGAAAGAGGTGCTAATGTAAATCATAAAGACCATGCAGGATGGACTCCGCTTCATGAAGCAGCTATCAAAGGCCAATATGATGTTGCAAAGTATCTAATAGAACAAGGTGCCATAGTCAACGCTCGAGGGTTTGAAGATGACACCCCACTGCATGATGCTTGCAGCTATGGTTTTGTGGACTGTGTTCAGCTACTGGTCGATTCGGGTGCAAATGTATATGCTCTAAACTCAGAAAAGCAAACACCATTAGATGTATGTGAAGATGAAGATTGTATTCGTATTCTGAAAGCAAAGATGAAAGAAGTGGATGAAATAGTCTCTATTGATGATCAAGGACAAACGATATTGCATCGTGCTTGCACAGATGGTTCTTTTGAAAAAGTAAAAGAATTACTCAGTATAGGTGCTAATGTCAATGCCCGAGATTCTTCTCAATCCACTCCATTACATTGCGCAGCTCGACATGGACATCTATCACTGGTTGATTTACTGATAAAAAATGGTGCTGATATAAACAGTGTGGATCATCATCATTCGACTGCGCTACATTTAGCATCTCAACATTCACATCAAGCTACTGTACAGTATTTAATTAACGCAGGCGCTGATGTTCATATTCAAGACGAAAATGGCCACACAGCCTATCAAGTCTCTGACTCTGTAGTCGTTCGACAAATCATCACTGCACATATTGATCAAGAAAATCGACTGAGAGCAACTACAGAGGCTATTGATGAAATCACATTTGTATCCAACACAAAGCATAAAAGAATAAAGGAAGACACTGTCCTGTCTCGAGAAGAACGAAAAATTCAAGCAATTATGAAGTCGTTTGAAAAAGCAGAAAAGAGTCAACAGTTGAAAAAGACCAAAAAGGATAAAAGCTCAACTACTCCTCCTCCTTCTCCTTCAAAAAAGAGAAAACTAACATCGAAGCAAGCATCAAGAGAATGCTCAGTAGACGATGACACACCAAAGAAAAAGCCGATTGTTGATCTTGTCAAGCTGGATAAGAAGGACAATCTGGGTTATACTCAACTACACAAGTTTGCTATGCGTGGATATGTTGAAGCAGTTGAACAATTATTAAAAGCAGGAGCGAACTCATGTGAACGAGATAATGCGGGTTATACGCCATTGCATGAAGCTGCCCTCAGAGGCAAGACAGACATTGTTCGATTGCTGTTGGAATACAATGCAGATGTGAACTCTAGAGGAGCGGATTTGGATACACCATTGCACGATGCAGCCGAAAATGGACACACTGAAGTCGTTCAACTACTATTGGAATATGGAGCAGATATGACCATTGCCAATTCAAAGGGACAAACCCCCCTTGATATTGCCATTGAAAGAGATGACTCAATTGCAGACATCTTGAGACAACATAAACCAGCTAAACCAAAAAGGCGTCGACTCGTTCTTGCTGCCAACATGGCTTGCAAACAGCCCGAATCTCCTGTATCTCCTACGTCTTTTGAATTAAAGACAGAGACTAGCGTAAAAGATGCCAAGGCTCATGCAAGACAGCTTTCTGGGCAACATCTTCCAAAGAAGAGCCTAAAGAACTTACAGATAGTAAAGACCGAAATGCCCGTTGATGGATATCAACCTCTTATACCTACACCACCACCTGATCATTGGACAAAAGTCATTAAAAAGGAAGAAGAAATGATGGGCCTATACGATGACAGCAAAACACATTACCCGTCGATACACTGTGCGTCCAAATTTTTACCGCTTTATACCATTCAGCAACCTGAAGGGGAACACAGCAGTAGCTTTTATGTGACGGACGTACAGGTCGGCCTCTTGTTGGGGATTTCGACAGAGCAACTATTACGACAGTACCCTCATCTGTCTAGAAGAAAGGCATCGGCTAAAGAGAAGGAAAGACTATGGTCACCTTTGTCACCTATGATTTGCTTTAATGTGTCTATTAATGAAGATAAAGCATCAGATTGTAGTAACAAGACTAAAGAAGTTGAAAAGCAGCGATTCTTGAAACAGGACCTTTACTTTGTACGGTTAGATCAAGTAGTTTCAATCATCAAGAATGATTACAGTCATCTCAGTGAGATTCTGATCACAATTACTTTGGATATTGGTTATAACTCAACAACAGCCAATGAAGTGGACGTCAATCGCAAGATGAATACGATAAAGTTGCCTCCAAAATTTGCCATGAAGATGCAAAAATGTAAGATGCTCAAGTTTGATAATAGTAAAAACAACCATACCCCGTAGATAACAATTTCTTGTATCATAAAAGATTTCATTCCATCATTTTAAACATACACAAACACACATATACATGTATACTTTTTTTTTTTGGTTCTATTCCTTTTACACAAATATATAAAACTGAGGGTTTTTTTATGGTTAAAACTTGAAGACATTCTCTTGAGCGTAACCCAATCTAAAGATTTAGTTATATTAGTTATTCGCTTCTGTTTTCAAAATGATATCACTTACTCTTTCAAAATACCACCAAGTTCACCTTGCTTCATACCCTTCTTGGGTCCAGCAAGAGAGGCAACCATAGGAGGTGGACCACAGACCATGATGATACTATCTTTGTCTTCAGGGTTAGGCATGTACTTCTTGATAGCATCAGCAGTAACATAACCCTTGAGACCGGCCCAGCCTTCGGGAGGATTGTCAAGAGCGTAGATAATCTTGACCTTATCAGGATGTTCCTTGGCAATCTGGTCGAGTTCGTCCTTCAACAAGATATCGTTTTCGTTGACGTTGGCAAAGATCAAGGTGATCTTTGTCTTCTTATCCGTGGGTTTTTCATCGAGTACTCTACGGATGATTTGGACCATGGGGGTGATACCAGAACCACCAGCGATCAAACCTACATTGGTCTTTTGATCCTTTTCCCAGTTATACTTGGGAAGAGGACCCTTGAATTCGAGTGTGTCTCCGGGTTTCATGCTGTCGAGGATAGGTGTTAACTTGCCAGTGTCATATTTTTTGATGACAAATTCGAGGAAACCTACAGTCTAGATGTGTGCTTTCAGTACATATCTTTCTTTTTTTTTTACGATTAATTACATCAGCAGAAGAGATGGGCGTGTAAGGACGAACAACAGGTTCTTCACCTTCGGCTTGATAACGAGCAAGAACACAGGAAGCAACAGGAATACCAGCAGTTTGATCTTTGGGAAGCTCGAAGCGGTAGTATTTAGTATTGTGAGAGACATGCTTGACTTCAACCAACTGTAAAAAGAGGGGGTTATTTGTGTTGCCTCGTTTCAGCTAATATTCCCTTACCTTCAAAGGTGTAAAGTCAGGAGCGGTGAAGTGAATCTTTTCCTTGACTTCAGCAACGGCTTCCTTAACAGCAGGCTTGACTGTAGTTTTGCTTTGGTTAAAAGTAAGACCAGCGACAGCACCAGCACCTAATAAGGTTGCTAATAAGATCTTACTACCTCCCTTTTTCTCAGGACGCGTACTAAAGTGGCGAGCATTTCCAAATGATGCGCTCTGATTGTAAAATGTTAGTACGTTATTTTCTCATGTGTCGAATTTACTTTGGAAGTAAAGCAGAAAGTAGGTCTGGCATTAGTTGCGCGGAAAGCACCAGAAACAGCAGAGGCAAGAGGACGCATGATATAAAGAAGAATGAAAAAGAATTAAAACACTTTTTTATAGTCCCAAACCCCCTCCCAAAAATAGAGCCTGTTGCACCGAGCGCGGCCTTTATGTCATCAATCCGTTCCGGTAAAAATAGACTCCCCGCCTCCGACCATCTATGTTTCAATCAATACGTTAGATTGCGGTGTCAATAACGCATGGCTACGGGGGGGGGGGGAAACGGTTGTTTAAAATAAAGACATGTCGCTAATGGTGAGGTAGTAAAGAATCTTAACATGACACGTTCTTCTCCTTGAAGTTATCAGTTATGATTACTAAAAAATGACTAATTGTCGTGACTGGCTAGGTCATTCGAACAATAGATTCCTGCACGTATCTAGAGGCAAAAAATCACAAAACAAAGCATTTGTGTTGATATGGTCATAAGTAAGGAGTGTAGGTTACCATGGTTACAACCTTATCAGATTGAACTGTCAACGTGGCATTTAACTTTATGCAAAGAGATAGCGTGTAGAATCCCATGTAGACATAAGTATTGGCAAAACGAATAAAGTAGAAATGCTTATTTTGCCCTACCTTGCCCCGTCTTCTTTACGAGCCATAATGGCATTACTTGTTTGACAAATGCAGGCGTGTGTTTGTAGACAGCGTGGACGTCATTCATTACAATACAGTCATTCGACTCCTAAATAAGAAATTTTAATATATTAAATAAATGATCGACACATTGTTATTTTGCAATCACATTTTCAAAACGATGCTAAAGATTCGATTGTATCATAAATTTTGTATATATCAAACAAGTAATTATGAGTCACTTGTACGAAAATATGCTTACTTTGTATGTAGAGTCAAACATTTAACAAAGAATGTATAATAGCCTTATTTCATTACATGCTTAGGATTGATACTATTTTCTTTACATCGCCGGATTAAGGGGAAATGCATGGCTTATAATTCGAAACGTGGTGTAGCTAAAAAAGAAAAAGAAAAAAAAAAAAGAAAAAAAAGTTGCCAAAGGCCCTGCATAGTTAATAAAAAGGCGCATAGATCGGAAGTGATTGCAAAAGCTTTGTGCATTTGCATATACCTTTTTTAGGCATTTATTCCTAGATTTCACCCTGTTCAGTTTCACATAATGCTCTCCTTAAATTTATATTAAAATACTATTAAAAATGCATAGTTTATTGTTATTAAGCATTGTGCGTTATAACAATATACTTCCTGTATTCCCTATGTTGGCTCCGATCACGCACTTATACAATTCATGGCCTCTCCTTTTATATTCAATAAAGCGGAATGGTTCGGTCAGGGTCATTAAACGTGGATTAATCAATGTGTTTCTGACGTGTGCGTGTGTGTGCGTTAATGCGTGTAAGTTTAATGGAGGGAGGGAGAGAATTCGAGGAAAGATTTTTTAATTGAATGCATTGTCGATAAGCGCATTGCATTTATGACAATAACATATATTTGATCGGTCGGTGTCAGCCTGTCATTTTTAAATAATGTATACAAAAAGTTACCTTGACCCTGGCTTTTTTTCTTAGATTCGATCAGAATTACGAAATTCTAAAGGGGATAAAACATAAAAAGTAAAAGGAGGGCTGTAATATATTAGAGCGATGTCACTCAGAAGGGGCCCTGATATACCTGTAGGAGAGGGCATGTGATGTAGCAATATATACTGTAAGTCCTACTTTTTAAGAAAATCAATGTATCGACATCGCTGATGCCCTGCTTTTTATAGGACCCTATTTGATGTTTCCCTTCTTGTCTTTATAAAAGCACATCGTCTACAGTTCATGCTAAACTTCCTTTTTCTCTTCCCTTATTTCTCTTTTCGTTCTTTCCTTTTATTTGCTATTCTCGATTGTAGTTATCTTATGCAATAAAGGTAATAAGCATTTATTCCATTTATATAACTCTATAATCATTCTGTCAAAGGATGAATATTACGCGAATCAACCATCTTCAACAAAGCCGCCAACTTAATGTGCCTTTCCTTCATACTTCAACATCAAAACCACAAACAGAGTTAGCATATTCATATTTCATTTGCTTATTTATTTCTAACTTGGTTTTCAGATATACATTAACAGTAAGACAGCAGCCTGAAAAGGCGAGACTTTGCAGTTTCAAGGATAAAGGTCAGTTCGTTTGCTATATACATATAACATATCTTATACTAATTACTATATAGTCGACCGTCGTCCGTTGGATCCACCACCTATAGTTCAGTTGCACCAGACTGGCTCGATCAACTTTAAGTAACAATCGAGTGATTTGACGTATATGAATGAAATTATGTATTGATTGATCGTATCTTATTTTTTTCTATGGTATTTAGCAACTACTGGCTTAGTTCAAACTTCTTTGTCATTGCTACATTGATTGACTCAGAGAATTATAATGACATTCACATCGTAAACGGGCATCAAACCACTGCCGGATCCATTGCTCAGTCACTACATAAGCTACGAGATACAGACAATAGAGGTAAGCTATTCAGATATAAAAACAATTGTTCAATCGTCATGTATGTATTCATCTGGTTTATATTTTTTAGAGGGCGCATTTTTTGTATTTTCAGATATTAGCATTAGAATAGAAGGTGTATTCAGACTTAAATTCACACTATTCCAAATCAAGGGGTACTTTATGCTTTCAAAAAAATTACATAACAATTATTAATCAAAAGCTTAGGTCAGAGGCCGAAAGGATTTGCTACGTGATATCAGATAGATTCCAAGTCTATTCTCCAAAATGTAAGTGGATTCAATTTTTCAGAGTATGTCTAATTTACCCCTTAATAGGCTTTCCTGGAATGTCAGGTATGAACTGATAAAGAAGACCTTAAATAAGATGATCTTAGTGTTTTTAATGTAGGATCTACGGAGCTCACACGGCTATTTTCGGAACAAGGGGTTCGTCTACGGATTAGAAAAGAAGCAAGGGCAGCGTGTACTTCGCCCATGTAAGGGCTAGCATGGCAAAGCTAAAAGTTTATTCAGGGAAAACAAACTAAGTCAATTTACTTTAGGAAACGTCGGCGCGAGATACAACAGAACCAAAACATTAGGCAAAATCTTGAGTCAAATGATACATACAAGAGTACTAAGCTCAGGCGCACCTATCAGCCATCCAACATTCTCTCACGTCAAGAGAGTTATTCTGACACATCACCTAGTGAACAAAAATGTACAAACGTTATGTCTATGCAAAACCTTCTCATTACCAATTCAGAAAGATCCGTAAATAGAGCATCTATCTCCAGTACTTCATCATCTACTGCATCCTACAAGAATAATCTACTCCATCAGCGTATTTTGCCTCCACCACTCCCTACCGCCTCATATGCCTATGGATTCTTTTCTACAAATGTTGCTCAGGACATTACAACCTATCCACAACCTATTAAACAACATCAGCAGATACCATCAACAGCAATATACTCATTGCATTCACAGTTTTATCCAGAAGAAGACAACTGAGATACATCACCCATCATTTTCATTATAAACACTATACATCAATGAACACAAGATGCTCTTGAGGAGGATAATAGCAATTTTACAAATACTATGAATCAAATATATGGAAATAACAGGCATCTTGGCTTATGACTTTAATATCATATTTAATTTATTTTTTTATAATGAATCTAAGGTTTTCCTCCTAAGGAGGCATTTATTTATTTATTTTTTTTTTTTTATCTTTCCTAAGAATAATAGTAACAAAAGAGTCCTTTCTTTTTTATGCCTGAAATAAAGACAGATACATGCAGATTATTTCTTGTCTCTCTATAAATTTATATCTTTTAATGTTACAAATAGAGTTCACTATATTTAGTATAAATGTAAAACAAGGTCCCTCCTAATGCGGTAAGCATACCCGCTGCATTCTATACATTGTTTTTAGTTTACTTGTCTTTGTTTATATGTACAATAGTTACCAATAGTGACATTGAGTTACCAAACACAATTGCGACTATAGATGCTTGAAAAATCGACTATTATTATAAAGATAAGCACTCTATATGTAATACATTCCTTGCTATTATACCTTATTAGCACTAGCAACAGCAAGTGTTAGTGGTGTTGCATGTATAAGCAAGTAGACCATGGCTACGTTAACTGCAAATCCAGTAAATGATGTTATGACCTATACAAATAAACCATGAATGAACTTTTGATCAATAACAAACAATACACATACACACTTACCATCTGTAACCAGAATCCAAACTCATCCAAAAACCAAACGTTATTCAAGACCTCCTTCAGTTCGCCTGACAACAGGACAAGAGGAATCAATGTGACTATGGACATGGCTGTGTTGTATTGTATTAGTAACCACACATCATTTCTTAATGCGGCTATTGTCTTTTTGACATAAATTCCATATATTGCGACAACAGCTGGCCAGGCCAATGCATAGAACACACCAGCTAACGAAAAATTGAGTTGTCCCATTGATCCAATACAGAAACCAAGCATGATGACGATACAGGCTGAAGTGAGGTTTTGTGAAGGCTCTACTTTAAGCATGTAAAAGGAAAAGATCAATGAAAAAGCGATCGATAATGAATGAGAGAAATGGTAGGCGGTTGCTTCGACGTGCCGTAAGAAGAGAGGGTTAAATATGATGACACACATATAGACTATAGATAGAGGAGCTACTCGGATAGCTACTGAAGAATCCCAACTGAATCGAGGAATGTGCATCGGATGTCTAGAGATATACAACATATAAGTCCAAGTTTCTTTTTCCAATTCCTTCTGGAAGTAATTTTACACTGGACGACAACTACTCCACAAGACCATGAATATAAATGTCACGCATAGTTGAAATAATACAGTAAAAAAGGGGTATGGGAACTTGTATTCAGACGTAGCGAACAATAGCTTGTTGAGAAATACAGCGGATGTTGATATCAATATGTACAAAGCAGAGACACTGCTGATTGTCCCCACTTTGGTGATTGAGTACTTTTTTATTCCCTTTCTTCCAGAAGTTGTTGGCAAGGGCAAATTTCCCAACATGTTGAAAAGAGAGAGAAAAAAAAGGTTGGTGTGTGACTCTATACTGTAGGGCTTTTTTTTTAGTGATCCGACCTTTACAGCCATAGCTTGTAGATGCATGTAGTTTTATTTAATTTTATAGCTCAAGATACTCAGTCTTGAAAGAGTGTAACAACACCGACTTTTATCAGACACGACTTTCCAAACTTTTTTTTTTATTCATCGTCTTCTTCATCTGCCTGCATAGGTGATTTTGAACTGGTTGCTGGTTGCTTCGATTTCTTAGTTAATGCTTTCTTTTTCTCTTTTGCTTCCATCCTAGCTAGCTTCTCCTGTTCTTTTAATTCTTCTTTCATCTTTCGTCTCTGTTCTTTTTCAGCTATTCTCTGTGCTCTTTCTTCCATCCTAAGCCTCTTCTTTTCTGCTTTTTCCGCTTTTTCTGCATTAATCTCTTCTACTGGTCGCTTTTTTTTGTATTTTCTAATATCGCCTTTTCCACCAGCCCCACCAGCTGTCGCCTCTTTGGGCATTTTCTTTCGACCGGGTACATTCTTTGTCGTGGGAGGGTATCTGGGCTTTGATTTATTGCGATTGGGTAAGAATTCATCTTCTATCACAGAACCTGTAGAATCCGCGAGTCGTTTTGAAAAATAGGGTTGAAGTAAACCAATAATAGACTTTTCCGATGTCACTGGCTGGAAGCTTGGAGGTGGATGGTATTTAATCTTTTGCTCTTTGGCAGTACTACATAATAAGATTGTAATGTTTAATGGCAATGTATTATAATGCTGCTAGACTTACTGCTTAACGACATTCAGTTTTTCTTTATTTTTACCAAACCATAAGCTGGCGGGGACCTAGAAAGGGTAAAATAAGAGAGTGTAACAGATATCACTCTTTAATGGAGACTTACATTCAGTGTGTCTAGATTGTACTCTTTATCCAGGCCCATATCTTTAAATCCAAAGTAATCTTCACCAATATCCTCTCCAAATAGGCCACTACATGACAGTTTAGTATAAACAAGAGAGAGAGAGAGAAATCTTACGTAATATAGGTCTCTTCATCATTGAGTATGCTCTCTTCATTTTCTGGTGCTCCTCCGTCTGGGTTCTACCAACACAATAAGTATCTTTTTGCGAGGATGACATTAAGGCAAACTTACAGCTAAAATATCTTGATAAGACGTTTGTAACTTGGTATGAATATCTTCTAATCTATATATATTCCTTTCAACCTCATCCTGGCAGTACATTTCTAATTCGCTCAAGTCTGTAATACCATTCTCATATAGTGTATGCAGCAGCATGTTCTATAGACGGTCTTAATATCTGTTCCATGTATAGCTTGAAGTCATGTACTTACGTCTCCGCTCATTTTATGTCCATAGTCATCCCAATAGTTACGCAGTGTTCGACCAATGTTTGTAATGTAATCTGTCATGATATCAGTTAATACATTCAAAGCAGCCGTTTTTGTTCCTTCAAATCCAGCGTGAGTCAGCAGCTTTGAGATCACTCGTTGACACATGCGGTAGCCAGTCTCACTAGTTAAAGAAAGAGGTGGCATCTTGGATACACTCGAGCCTTCAAGAGGAGTATCAACAGACTCGTTTGTAGAGGGGGAATCAATGCTCATGGATGATGTTAGTGATGATATCTAATATATAAAGAAAATATTAGAAAACAGTTCACTATCATCATAAAAAAGCCATAATATTACGGATGTATTGTTCTTGATGGCATTGCACTTTGCATATGTTAGTCTTATCTTTTCCAATGTCTGTATGTTACGATCAATCATGGGCATCAACCCGTAGTTTGGAAATGCAAGTTCCGGGTATATGTCAAATGAAACATCTGATAGTTCTTCTGTGGAATCTATGCTCTGCCTTAAGTCTGCCTCATCAAAAAACCCTTCATCCCGCCTTGATTCCACTAGATCTTCTGGCACTCCATCTATTTCGGGCAATCCACTAGTGATCTTGTATTCTGGAAGAAATAAATCTGTCTTGGCTGAATCATCTACGGATTTATCTGGCTTGACTATTTTCCTTGAAAAGAAAGCATCGAGATTTTCGTCATCGCTCGAGTCTAAATCAAGATGATCATAGGCAGTAACATTGTTTGGTCTGCGATCGATCCATTTTATCAGTTTTTCATTTTCACTTCGTATAAGCTTAATGATCAACTCTGACTCATCATGCAAATGCTGTATAGCCGAAAACCTTTCCATGTCTAATCCTGATCTTACTAGAGCTTCTCGCTCACCGAATGAATACTGGTATTGTTTTTCGACATCAGACGTGAACCTAGCTCTTGTCTTTTTTGTCTTTTCTCTCCATATTTGATCCTGTAATTCACCCATATCCGCTTCTATTTCTTCTCCTAGCTTCTTATCTTCCTGCTCTAGATCTATATTTTCATCACCTGCTTGATTTCCTACTGTCTTTCCTCCATATGACTTTTGAGACACATTAATGTCAGGAACACTTTCTGTATCACTCATATCGCCCGGAAATGGCGCCGCACTTGATCCACGGGTGATTGATCTTTCTCGCGATCGACGTTCGATTGATTCTGAAGATATAGGACCGGTCTTTGATGACACTGTATGCTTCCCAGAAGACTGAATCATATTTAGAAAAACCATATAGCCATGAAATAGTGTGTGATTACCTTTTTGGAAGGACGCTTTTGGGGCTCATTTTCTTCTTCTTCACTTATTTCATCCCCCTCTTCCTCTATCTCATTGTCCATTCTGTCCTTGATTGTGATATCAGGTACTCTTGTCAATAATCTTTCTGTCTTTCGTCTCATGGCTATGGCATGCTTTCTATATTCACTTGCCTAGGGAACCTTTGAGTTCTACAAATATCTAATTATTTTCTTTTGCTTACAGAATTTGTATTGTACATTAGACAGTTATCATATATCAAAAACAAATCATCTGCGAATTCCTTTTTTGATCTGTAGCAAAGGTTTTTCATCTTTTTAGTTACTGTTCCAAGGTCCATGGGTTTCTTTATCACTAATATAGAAACAGACGTTACAATGCTATTCAAGTCAAAGATGCAGATAATATACCTTCAAAGTAATCCGGTGCTTCGCGCTTGCTCACTTTATTCAAAAATGGCGTTGAGTGTTCAGTATAATTTTTTAGGTCCGTCAACACTTTCTCGCATGCTTCGTATAGTTCCTCTTGTCCAACGCGTTCGTCACTTGCCCATTTCGATCGATGCGGTCTAAAGTCTGATAAAAGATTTTGTAGTTCTCGATCTGATAATGACGTCTTTTGTCTGTTGGCGACTATGCCTTGAAGTAAATACTGTATAAATCGATTTTAAAAGGGAATTCATAAAGAAAGGGGGAGTAGCTGTCTATATACCTTCAAATTGAAATTTCCATCTGCATTAAACATAGATAGCTATGGATTATGTATGAATATATATATATATTGGTGTAAGGTAAAGCAAAGTATATGTAGATATACCGATTTAGCAGTCGAATTCTCCTTTTCTTCTTCAGCTTCATTCAGTTCCTCTTGAGCTTCAAATTCCTATGATATGTGTTTATTAGATTCAAACTGATACATAAACATCCAACTGGTCACACGTGTATATGTGTATACCTCAAGTTTACGCTGTTCAATCATAGCTGCCCTATCAAGTTCCAGTGTATGAAAGACATCTATGATTGGCACACTGTCGGCTACTGTTGTAATTTCTTCTAGTATAATATCATCATTTGCAGGCATCATCTTTTCTGCTACTATTGAAAAGAGCTTAGAGAACGTGTTTTACGTTTTGTGAATGATCGTTTTACTGTTCTTTGTATCTGCTTCCATCGTCTGATTCAGTTTACTCGCCTCATTTATATCTCCCATTTCCTCTTCGACCTTGATTGGCGCTTCTTCACTGTTGTCCTGCTCCTGTGAATCCTCTTTTTCTTTAGTCATATTGTCATCTGTTGTTGTTGTTGTCATCGTCGTGACAGGATCTGCGTCGGTCACCGATGGAGATGCTGATGTCTGCTTTGAATTTACGTGTGTCTCCAGATATGATTGCCAACTTTCAGCAATTTCTGATTCGTTTGGCAGTTCAACACTCTGTGCTTCTTCCAAGAGTATATCCAAGGGAATAAGCTGACAGCAGACTTTGTTTGTGTAAAATAAGTGGGGTATAAGCTGTTCACTGAGCATCGATCTCACTCTGAACACTGTTGTTTCAATTTTATGCTGAACAGATTCTTCATTAGCTTGCTTATAACTGATAAACGCTATCCATGTAGCGAATGATTCAAGGGCGCATTCAAAGTAAACTGATTCATTTATAGTCAAAAAACGCTTATGTATTTCATTCTCTCGAAGGTAATTTGCCAACTTGAAGGAAAGAGGTAGCCAATGTGAAGGGTTGTGCGATATTTTCATTTGAAGAAGAAAAAAAAAAAAAGAGGCAAGAAGAGAACAATAAGAAAGGGAAATTTGTCTTTTTTTTTTTACAAAAATTCGAGTTGGGCTTTATCCAGACGTGTATGAATTTTCTGTTCTGTTTTAATATGCCCTTGAATGATATCAAACCACAGTGTCCTTTTTATCACAATAAAGATATGCATCACTGTTATAAATATTGCAAAATCATTATTGAGCTATTCTTTACCTTTACTGGATAACAGCGAAAAACTGCCGTACTTGCCAGTAAAATCTCAATTCGTTTGTCATTATTCCTTTCAAAAGTTTTCGATATTGTTCTCCTCGTTGCTTGATTTTTACCTCAACAAACCGTTGAGATCCTTATCTCATTTTCACTGCGAACGGGTGATGGAAGTTGCTTTATTCAATAGTTTGTATATTCTGATTCAATAAAAGTTTGTTCCTGATCTGTCATAATTAAACCAGGATGTCAAGAGTTTCTGTATACAATTAAGGTTTTAGGATCATTCGCATGTAGATCTACAGAGGTAATAGTTAATAGCATTCATGCATCCAATGCGTGAGAAAACAAAATCAAAAAGGAATGTAGACATAGTATATATACACACACGCAACACACATAGATTATAATTTAGACTATACTTCTTGTTACCGAGGCAACTAAAGATATAAAGTATAAAAGGGATTCATAAATTGCATATCTTGCTCATTCTTTCTTTCCTTTTTTTGCTTCCAAATCATCTTTTTTATCCAAGGTGTTACTGTGTGTGTTTTTATACATATATTGATGTCCAGAGAGGACGTTGCACTTTGGTAATTATAGAATACTTTAGGGTGAATTTATTTACAAAGTAATAGTATAGCTTCTTTTTTGAGTTGACAACAAAAATCTAAATCTATAACAAAAGGTAAGGCATCCATATCATATATAAAGGTAACAAACTCTTACCTGAGGCATAACAGGCTTATTTTGATCAGCAGTTAATCTAGCAATACCAATACCAACACCCTCAATCAAAGCCAAAAGCGCACCACCAACGACTGCAGAGACACCAGCAGCCTTGACACCTCCACGAGCAGCCAGGACGCCGCCGGTTAAACCACCCGAGATAATAGAGTTCCAAGGGTCTTCCTTTTGTCTGATGCCTTTTAGACCGCAATCAAATGTTGAGAAAAGACCACCCCAAACAGCAAAATTGCCTCCCAAGACAGGTGCACGGGCTTTCATGGCTGATACTGCACCAGTCAAACGTTCTCCCTAGATAAGATGAATAGACTGAGTATATGATGACTATTACTTTATTTTTCTCTCTCTTTACCCTAGGTGAGTTTTTTGCACCTTTCACTGAATGCCAAATACCACCACCGACAGCACCCATAACAAAAGCACCACCTAAATCGTTGAGAATGACCCAAGGGCTAACGAAAATGGTTCAGTAAGAAATTTCAAGTTGTATTAAGCAAATAGACGATAAGCATACCAAGGATCTCTAGTGTGATCTGCTGAAGAGTGTCCCATTCTGTATTCTATAGTTTTCGGATGAGAAAAGCAAAGTTATTTTTTTTTCTTCTGAGTTCCAGGGTGAAAGGACTTCCTTTTCTCTGGAGCAATCAAGTCACAATTAGGCTATAAGAATGAATCTCCGCACAGCGCATTCAATTATGCCGTTTTAACCTTAAATAAGACAATATGCGCAAAAAAAAAAGCTATGCTCAAGCTCAGATATGATTACAATTGGAGAATAAGTCATAAAATGACAACATTTTGAATGATAAAGTACAAAATCTGACGACCAAGTGACAAGAATAAAATTAATACAGTGCATACTATCATCTACAGAAACTAATGTTATTTATGGATTGATATATCCCTTTATTATCCGATGAAGTGGGATGATACTACAACATTGCTCAACCTCAGAAGCAGAGCAAGGGATTGTCTATCAGTACTGCTTTGATAAACGGGGTTTATTATTTATTTTTTTCTTTCTTCTCTCTTTCTTCTTTCCACGTTTAATGACTCATATTCTACATTTACCAACTCACTTTCTGGAAGAGGTGTTCAAATATATAACAGAAAAATAAAAAAGGAACAGTCTTGCGGCTTTTCTGTTTAATTGGCATTCCTTTTTCGCCAAACGTTTGTTTGAAGAAGTGCATCTGGCGGAAAATACGCGTTTTGAAGGTTTTATACAGCTTAACAAAACATCAGAGTAAATGAGACTAACACCTGTTGGTCAATTTGTTGAAACTATGGCCATGGGCACTCACAGTTATGAAAAATTCAGTGACATGGTAGACATAAGCATGACGTTTGGCGATTTTACGCAGTTAGTTAAATAATGCCTAAACGTTATACATCTGGGGTGCATATGCCTGTTTTTGAAAATTGCATATCCAGATTTCTACTTGAGATCGATAACAGCATAAAATGGAATCTTCATTACGTGGAGACAGAACATCCAGGTCAGGTCACGATGATTTACTATTATAAACCTTGTCATTATCATATTCATTGACTCTTACTACAGCACAAGACTTTATTTTTATCTTCGACGCAAGTCATTGTCTGTCCAATTTCTCTGCATGGATTGTACTAGAAGAAGACATGAGCCTTTCACTTGACCAAGATCCTTATCCCTCCCTGACCCGAATAACAGTTCGAGCCACAAAAACACGTATACCCAAGGCAATGATCGACTATATTACCAAAAAATTCGTAAATCTGACATATCATTCACCATTCACCCACCATATTCGCCTTTGAAGCTAAGTGAAATACATTGTCAACTATTACGCTTTTTGACTACAAGTCCTAACAAATCGTTTACACTGAGACTGACTGTGGGCGACATGTGGCTGTCCTTGGATACAAACGCCGCATGTATCTGGGAATGCTTTAATAACACTTTTTAGCTGCCTTCAGCGAATCAAGCCACATATAATTCAGCATACTTTGCTTTCAAAAGCACCAGTTTAGGACACTTGATAATCGAAACAAACTTGGGGCGATCATCAAGAAAAACAATAGAGTATAAACGTCAACTTAATGCGTACACACCTGGCTCATCTCTTCAAGCATATCAGCCTACATTGGACATTGACAAGTTGCATATAGTCACCAGCCCAAGGGGTATAGGAATACTACCTTCTGTATACCCGCTCATTCAAATGTGTTATCGGCTACAAGGATTGCAGTTTTTCGTTAGATTTTTGCCGTCATTTTGTGGTTACACCTATAGCTTATTACAAAGCCTACATATTTATGGCTGTCAAGTCCATGCTTCCATCTTCCACAACCTTTCTACTAGCTGTCCGAATCTGAAAGAATTGCGTTTATATGATATTACTACTTATGCTGATATGACTTCAGAAAGAAGCGATGTAGTAGATTTGCAAGATATAACATTACAAAGTTTATTTCTAAGTCTAACTACTGGATACGTATCTGTAACAAACCATAGGGGACGCGTATGTATAAATTGCAAAATGAAAAAGTACAAAGAATTAACGTTTAAAGAATTTAGAGAGGTACAAGGCACATTCAGTCCTGAGTGCATTTACTATGTCTATTATTGTCATGCTGATGAACTCGTATTAAGATACCATCCCTCGTTTGCCATTGAAGATACAATTCTCTAAATAAATAATAAAAAGCCGACAAAAATCTTTACTTTTTTGTTCTTCTTTGAAATAACCACAGCTATGGCCAAGAAAACAGAAGCAGTGACACCTGGTCAGCGTCTCGGCTACGCTGCTGATTATATACAAGGCCCAGGAACATATGAGCGCGATGGATTACTTTATGCAAGTGTTGTTGGACAACGATACATTGATCAATCAAAGGATGGAGGAGTAAGAATCTGATTAATGTTGCTCTTGTTTTTTTGACTTACTGTTTGATCAACAGTTACCTACAATCAGAGTATCTAAAGAAAAAGAACAATCAGCTGTACCAGAAGTTGGTAGTGTGGTAAAAGAAAAAAAACAAATTCTAATTTATTGCTTGATCAAGTGGCTTAATGTATATGTAGATTACGGGTAAAGTTATCCGTGTTGCACCTCATCAAGCCATGATTGCCATCATGATTGTAGATAATGCGCCTTGTAAAGAAGATTTCATGGGAATTATCCGGTAACATCTCTCTCTTTCTATTGATATAATGATTCTTGTTTTAATCCCTAGAAATATAGAACACAAGATGTTCGTGCAGCGGAAAAAGACAAGGTCAAGATTTACAACTCGTTTAGACCTGGTGATATCATCAAGGCAGAGGTCATTTCCTTGGGTGATGCACGATCTTATATCTTGTCAACAGCCAAAAACGAATTAGGTGTTATCTTTGCTATGAGTGTTGCTGGTGTACCCATGATACCCATTTCCTGGCAGGAAATGCAATGTCCCAAGACAAAGACGATTGAACTGAGAAAGTGCGCTAAACCAGTTTAAGTAATAAAGGAAAAGAGAAAAGAAATGTATATAGTTTATTTGAATGGTATTTATAATGGTATGCTGGGTCTTCTTATGTTGACAGGTACTTGATCCTCAGGATACTTCCATTCTGGATGGTTATACAGTTCTATCGTATCTGCACGTTCCCATTTTAGTGAATCTATTGGGGATGGGATTAAACTATATATATAAAGTTATGTATCGTGTGTATACCTATTGTAGACGGGTGATGTAGCTTATTTTGCAAGTCAAGCTCCATCAAAGTGGACCTACAGGCGACATCACGATGTGTTTGCAGATTAAAGTTGTGTATGTGTTCAGTACAGTGATGTCCATGTGCATAAGCAAGATAAGTAAGAACCGCTTGATCTTGTCTATGGTTTGCTCTTGAAGAACCAGGTGGAGCAATACAGTTCTTTTGTAAACCACATTCAAACCAAGGAAGGATGATATCATTCACAATGGTTGAATTTGTCGTGTCAAATCCAATGGCTGCTCCATTACAATTAGACTTGTACTTGTATTCTTTAATATTTGCTTTAAAAAATTTAAACATTCCCGGATGAGTCCATTTGCCCATGTAGGATGTACTCTTGGGTGACCAAAATCCTTGGTAGTCTTGAGTGATGATTTTGGGAATATTGAGGATAAATTCAGTTGTTACTAGATTTCCAGCATCAAGCCACACGAGAATTCCGCCATATCGTACACGAGCATCATTGACTATACCTGTCTTCCAAGCATATTGACCTGCGTCAATAGCAACATCCCAAAAGCGAGGATATCGTTCATGATCAAACAAGATAACCTCATCCACCAGTCCATTAGCTTGAAGTTGGTCTAACACTGGTAACTGAGTTCTATTCATCCCGATATTATAAACAACAACTCTTGGAAATTGGTGGTCCTCTACAGTGGGCTTTATCTCATTTAAAGAATACAAGAAACTTTCTAAAGAACACAAATGGTTTGCACTTGAACCCGTAATGATCGTATAGGGATACTGTCTAGATTTATTGCTATGGATACCTAAAAGAAAAAAACAATGAATTCTGTATTACTTTTTTATTACTTTTTATCCAAATTTGTATAATTTACTTTTAGTGTTACTAAAGTATTTGTGATAATCCTTTACTGTTGTTGCCAGGAAGTATCCAAGTAAACACAGACACATGATTTGAATAAATAATACTTGCTTTGATCGATTCATGATTGGATTAAATGACATTTTTAATATATCAGTTATTTTTCCATAAACACACACACAGGGAGAGAGAGAAAGAAAGAGACAGAAAAAAAGGTATACAGGCAATAAGAAAGAAAAGAAGAAGAAAAAAACAAGGAGGCAACTAAAAAGAGAGAGAAAGAAAAGGGTTAATTATATGGAGTTTTATTTTAAAATTTGTGCTACAAAATTGTGTAAAGGGCCTCATTAATGTCAATATATGTTTCTTTAGCAATGGTATTGACAATCTATTTGAATCAGTAGCTGAATAAATAAAAAAAAACTTGTTAAAATTATCCTTTTTTCTTCCTCTTGTTTATTTTTTTATTGTGAATGATGGATGGGCCTTATTCTACAAAAGTAGACATTAGACAACGCTCGAATACCTCGGTTCAAAGCAACCAAGCGAATGAATCAACTGATGACAAGGCTACTGACCGAGATCAAGAAAAGAAATTACTAAGAAAGCTTGACTGGCGTATAGTGCCATGGATATTTATACTTTACTTTTTATCTGTAGAAGATAGATCTAATGTTGGATTTGCAATGACTATGAATCATGCCGAAAAACACACGCTGGCGGATACCTCTGGACTTACCCCTCAACAAAACAATATTGGACTGGGTCTATTCTATGTTGGTTATATCGTATGTTGATATTATATTATTTGAGCTAAAGTGGTAACAACGATAATAATAATAGATCTTTGAAGTACCATCTAATCTGATGATGGCCCATGTGAACCCTGCTCACTGGATTGCTCGTATCATGATCACTTGGAGTATTGTCACTGGTTGTATGGCGGCTATTTCGCGGCCATGGCATTTTTATCTTTTACGTTTTTTATTGGTATTTTTTTTTTATCCTGAAGAAGGGAGAACACTGAGCATCATGTTATTTATAGGGTGTGTTTGAAGCTGGATTCTGGCCAGGTAAGAAAAACTACAAAGATGACCCATTGAATATAAATTGATATCAAATTGTGTATTCTAGGAATTAGTAAAATAAATATAGAAAAAAGCTTCAAAAGAAAAAGCACTTACCCTCTTTGATTAGCCTACTACAACACGTTATGGTACAGACCAGACGAGATTTCTAGTCGAATCGGAGTAACCTATCTGGCTGGACCTGCATCTGGTGCTGTAGGTGGGCTTATTTCAGCAGGAGTGCAATTAATTGACACAAAAGGGAACCTGTATGGTTGGCAATGGTTATTCTTAATTTCTGCACTCGTCTCTTTATTGTTTGGAATTGCTACCATATTCTACTTACCATCTACACCTGAGAGATCAACTCGATTCTTAACCGAGGATGAGCGGGCAAGAGTTCAAAGAAGATTGGAAGTATCAACAAGAGAAGAATCGGTTGAGGAAAGAAACTTGAAACGTGATTTTAAACAAGTATTTGGAGAATTGAAAGATTTTAAAGTGTGGATATTGTGTGTGCTCTACTTTACACCCGTAATGGCAGCTACATCTTTGGGTTATTTTATACCAAAAATAGTTCAACAGATTGGACCTTTTACTTCTATTCAAGTCAGTTTGATGAGTATACCTCCTTATGTATTCGGTGGCTTCATGGTCTATATCATCACTCACTGTAGCGATCGTTTCAATAGTCGAGGATGGTTTATAGTAGGCTGCTCAATCACGTCGTTTATTGGATTCTGTATTTTAAGCTTTTCTCCATCTGTTGGGGCTCGTTATTTTGGTTTGATGGTAGTCGCGGGTGGCACCTATCCAACAGTTCCTTTAGTAAGGCAAAAACGAAGAAGAGATGAACCATAATAACCCCCCCTTTTTTTTTTTCAAAAGAGTATGGCCTGGACAGCCAATTCAAAAGAAGATCCTATAGAGGTTGCCTCTGCCACAGGTATCGTATCCTCCGTAGCTAACTTTGGAGCCTTAATTTGC
The DNA here is from genome assembly GCF_002708625.1 of Rhizopus microsporus ATCC 52813. Taxonomy (NCBI): domain Eukaryota; kingdom Fungi; phylum Mucoromycota; class Mucoromycetes; order Mucorales; family Rhizopodaceae; genus Rhizopus; species Rhizopus microsporus. The sequence goes on along the minus strand of NW_019671935.1, from coordinate 286,506 downwards.
ACCTTTGTCCTTTACTCCGGATGGCCCTCTGACGCACCAAGATATGTTGGCTCCAACATGATCAATGGAGGAGCGATGGTTCTGGCAGCTATCTGTGCATTTTGCTTGAGATGTCATTTATCAAGAGAAAACTCTATTATAGAAAGAGACGGAGTATCTGGAAATAGAACCCGTCCTTATATCCTATAAATATTAAAACACGTAGCTTTCATGTTGATCAGGTACAATAAGAGCAAGAAAACTTTAAATACCCAAGAAAATATCCGAGACCCATTCTCTACACCGAGAGAAAGTCCAACATCAACTTTCCAAATTGTGCTGAACCATGTAATGATTTGTTCATAGCATCTTCTTCATTTTCTTGAGAACGAAGGGTGTTCGTCGTTTGTAATTATTTTGTATAATTCAGTTTTCAGATTATTCACTCTTGTATTGGTATCTCGGCTTCTTGTAGCATATGAATGTTGATGACCAATGCAGTCAGGATTGACACACAAGATTGCACCAACGCTGACCTTTCCATTGTTCTTCTTTGGATGAACGATTGGTTCGTCACAGATACAGCATAATTTTCATGATCGGTATTTAGTAGTCGAAATGACGATTGATCTACTGGAAGGGGACTTCTGCAAAATATCTGTGCTTCTTTTTTCGTATCCTTTTATGCATGAGCCATGTCCTCTGTCAGAGTCCCCGTAGAAGACAGCATTTGTTTCTGAATCTGCATTCCTTACTATTTTTCTGGCTGAGATGCTATATACCTTATCTCTAAATCTTCTTTGGCCACTGCTTTTCCGTCTTGTCCAACTTGAATAACAATAAAATTCCAGCATCTTGTCTCCTATTTCTTTGTACAGCTGATACTTCTTGTGTCAGCCAGATGTAGTCGTAACGGGACTAACAAAGTCTTCTTTAGTTTTATATAAAAAGAGTTCCATGAGTGCGTCACTATTGACGCCCCATTTCAGCTTTAAAGTTACTGATTTTAGCAGTGCTATCAATAGACTAAACAACAATGGATGAGTTATAGTCACCTTTGAATAAATTTGATTACTGCTGTCCATTTTCCTTTTCCTCTCTTTCTTATAACTGATCTTCTGTATCCCTAATGGACGATATTATTACCCTCTCGGAACAAGCAATAAAAGAAAGATGCCAGTTCTTCATTTATCAAGCCTTCGAGTCAAGGTTAAAGCGAGAAATGATAAACCTATACAAAAAATATCCAAAAAAAGAAAGTTCAGCAGAAGAAGTGCTTTTAAAAGACTTGGAGGAAAGGGAAATAGTAAAAAATAGTTTGCTAAATGTATACAAAGACGCATCAAAATTATGGAATCAAGCAAATGGTTTGTTAGAAGATAGCGAAGCAGAAATGCTGGATTGAATAAACACTTACGCCTTTTATTTCAGACGATACAAACCCAAGCGCAATAATTACTCGCTTGCAATTATCTGATGTTTGCACAGAGCTATACATTCCTGTAATATTATCATGGCGTCAATATGTGGAAGAAAATAAGAAAAGAATATATGGTCAGCTTTTTGTTGATCAAAAGCTTCAAGCACAAAAGAAGGAAGTAAACACAGAACAACAACAACAAGCAAAGTGTATAAAAATGGTCACCACACCTCTTTGGGCTATTCTCAATGATAACGACGGTGTATTAAATACTTTAAGAAAAGGACAAAGAATTGCATCTGATATTACTAGACATCTCTATCATTATAGAACTCATAGTGGAAGATTATTTACAGAGGTAATACTATAAGGGCTAATGCTGATATGTTCTTATTTTATTCTAATGAAGAAAATAAATTAATCAAACAATACCCAAGGAAGCACAGCGAGAAGAAATTAGTCTTATCTTAAGCGCCCCTAAGCCAACATTAAAAGAGGATTTATTATTGCAGCAAACCAGGCTAGTAAAAGAACGATGAGAGTACGAATTCCTTTCATGTTATCACCCGTCATTTGTTTACAGCCATTTCTTTGGTAAAAAGTTCAAGAGCTCCTTCAAGCGAAGAAAGCATCTGGCTTGGTAAAATGAAGCCTTTGGGTATAGTGCTCATAGAATGCCTACCGCAGATGAGATCACTGATTGAGCCTCTTCTGAAAATGTTTGCTACTAACATTACAATAATGTACTTGGGTGAACGAGTGTCTCGCTTACTAGTATTTAATCTCAGGCAACCTTTATTTCTGTTTTGACCTTTATCTTGCTGAGTCTACAACAGCGAAAATAAGATAATTATAAGTCTTACAACAATTGCCTCAGAAAAATAAGCAGACATTTTTTTGTTCATAAATAAGAAATACTAAAAACAATAAAGATATTTGCTTCAAAAGAACAATATCAAGTTTTATCTAATTTGAAGATACAGGGTTTAATGCATATGTTAGGCATTATGTAACGTTTAGGTGAAAATAAGCAAGTCTACTCAAGATACAAAGCTGATTAGAGATCATGTTCGCGCTCATCTGAATAGCATGATGTACTCAGAAACACCAGAAGCATTCGATCTGGCTCATCAGCTGTTACTTGCTGAAAGTAAGGAATTTGAAGTATCCCTTGCGTACTTCAACAGCTTGTGGCTTCCAAAAAAGGAATTGTGATCCAAAGCGTGGAGACAGGTAATAATTAATACTCATTGTTCCAGTTTACTAAAACCTAGCTTTTCTGTCTATTTATAGAATGCTTATTTCCACACTAACAATCTGATGGAATCGTATCATAATCAATTGAATACGTTCTACCTTGGTCGCACTAGCTCATTGCGTGTAGATCGCCTAGTCTACTTGTTATCCCAAGTGGTAGCATTAGATTATTTGCAGGACACAATCAAAGCTGCACATTGTTTTGACTGGTTTCGCTTGACAGCCAATGAAGGAAAGAAAAGAGCAGCATACTGCATTGATTACGACGTTGCCTTTTCCATGGTCGAACAGCTCGAAGAAAATGCCTACCAGTGCAGATACTTCACTGAAACCATCTTCTTCTATGAGATTGATACCATGGAAGGCTTTCTGAACAACTGCAGCTGCCCTGGTCAAACAAAGATGTGTAAGCATATTTTTTTGATCAGCCGCGTAATCAAGCTGCCCTTTTCTTTTCGTGCTTCTGCCCCTGTTGCTCAGCAAGAAAGATTTGATACCCCCATATGATAACCAAGACCTTCTTTGCCGTGAGCAGTTAGAAAGTGCGGACCAAAACGTTCGTATCTTACCTGCCAAGTATAATGAAAAGATCAGACAATTGAAGGATAATCCAGAAGGTTTAGATAATCTGACAAGCTCATTAAAACAATCTATATCAATTGTAGAAAATGCCTGTTCCGTGCTCCAATCATAGCCTGCAAGACGGCAACAGTTCTGTCTTTTTTTTTTTTTCATTATTTATCGTTACTCATAAGAGCATATCGGCGTTTAAAGTCGTGTGTATTTTACATCTCTTTCACATAAGATGAGTCTTTGGAGACAATCACGAGCATTCTCGACGAAATGTCCTTTATTAGGTTCAACCAAAGAGAGACTTTATGAGATTATATGAATAACACTTTTTACAGCCCCCAAAAAGTTTGTTGTTATTGCCAAGGATTTTAGCGACCCCGAGTGTTTACAGCGTCGGCTTGAAGTACGTAGCAAGCATCTTGATGGTGCTACTGAATTGAAAAAGAGAGGTACAATTATCACAGGAGGAGCTATTTTGGATTCACATGAGGTAATGACACAAACAATGGTTGTAACAACAATTTAATATGTATAAAAAAGACGGGTAAAATGAAAGGAAGTGCCATGATTTGTACAGGAGAGACGATTGAAGAGGTTGAAGAGATGATTAAAAATGACCCTTATGTCAAGAATAAAGTATGGGAATCTTGGACTGTTTATCCATACAAGGAGTAAGTCAATCTAATACATGTTGAGATCACTTCTCACCCATTTTCATAAAGTGCTTTCAATCCTTAATAAATAAAGGCTCCTTATTGGCTCAAAGCCAAGGTCCGTGGCTTTGTTTTCTAATTGGCTCAATTGACTCTTTTTTTACGTTTTCGTTATTTTTCATTCTTTCTTTTTTTATATTGTTTATAGCCATGTCCAACAAATTAGATCATAAACAAGCAGCCAGTTTAAAACAAATCTTGGAAAAGTCGAAGTTATTAAACAACAAAATACTTGAGAAAGAATTACCTTCACTCGAAAGAGGATTGGAGCAGATTGACACACAAACAAAGCAGCTTTCTACTCAATCAGTTCATGACGAAGCAAAAGATATTCACGCGTATGATAAACTAGTGTTTGTATATATTATTTGTCACTTATATAATTGTCAGACACTTCTTTTTAGCACAAGGTGGAGTAGACACGCAAGTACTAATTAAGGAACTTGGTACAGTTCATTTGGGACCATCGACAGAACACCGACAAGCAATTTTAGATACAGATATTGAAGTAAATTTTTAGATTAAAAAATATACGTACATTTCATAACTGTATTTTTTTTATAAGGGATATCTTGAACAACAACATACAGAAACAGTCATGAAACTGATACAAGATGGTAGACAACAGGTAATGACATATATACTTGTAAGAATAAGTTATAACCAAATAGAGATCATTAGATCATGGATGGCATTCATCAAAAGCATGCTAATGATATACAATCAACATGGAAGACGATACATAATGAATTATCTAAAAAGATACCAGAGCCAACGAAAAAGATTAATCTATCAAAAGCAAAATTTAATCGTTCCCAAATTGTCAGTGCTGGTATTTGGACAACAGAATAATAGAAATAAAAAATTTGTTCTGTTATTTTCTATAAAACAATCTCGATTTTATTGAAACACAAATCGGCAGTTCAATCCTATTAAATGTTTACCCCTTTCATTGCTTACATAAGACATGCTTACTGCGTATAAATGTTTATGTTGAATACAAAGAAAATAGAAATGGTGATTTATCATGGCCCATGTTCGATCCATGCCTTGGTCTTTTTTAAAAGTTAAAAACATGTATTTATAAATTTTATCCATTTTGAGTAACCATTCAATGGGGTATTTCTATTTTCTTCTTCAGCTTATTTTTTTCTTCTTTTCCCTTTTTTATTTTCTTTGTCTTTCTTTCTTTTTTTCTTGTTTTGTTTTGTTTTGTTTTTTTTTTTTCTTCTTTGTGTAAATAACATCAATGTCTAATTCAGGGTCCACTGGATCCTTTACAGATAGCATATGCTTACTTGGTGATAGCTTACAGATACCAAACTATCATTTCAAGACGTCACCCATACCAAGTTTAGCATATGGTGATAATGTGGATATTGTATTTGGATATAGGTATTTTTTCATTGTGTGAGTTATAAAACAAGAGCTGACAGTGGACCATTTGTGTGTAGAATTTCAAATAAAAAGCCTGTTATTGCAAAAGTATCTGCAAGTTCATTAAAGCTAGAAAGAGAATACTACATCATGAAAAGACTCTATCAATTAACCGATGGTGGTTCATTTCTTGGTAAAAAGAAAAAAAAATCATCAACTTGATTTCATCTTTTTAACCTTTTCATGCAGTACGTCCCTTGGAATACTTCCATTTACCAAGTGGCCTGACCGTTGTCATCTATGCTGACGAAGGACACAACTATTTAGATTATCTACGTCAACCTGACGACACTTCACCAACATCTTCATCAAAACATTACAATTCATCATTATCAATTCGTATTGCAAGAGAAGGCAGACTATCCTTAACGCCAATCTCTGGACCCGTCTTTGATCTCGGCACCTTCCTTCGTTTCGCTATCAAATGTACAGAATGCTTAGAGTTTATCCATAAAAATAACGTTGTACATGGTGAAATCAGACTTTCTGCTTTTCAATGGTCAGGTGAAGATTCTGCTCGAGTCAAGCTGTGGAACTTTGGGTCAGGCTCAAAGTCATTCGAAGCTTACTTGACAAGCGAAGGATGGAGAAAGACAACATATAATCGAGAATCAATGGATTTGTTACAGGGCTTATTGACATATATGAGTCCAGAACAGACAGGAAGAACAACGTATGTGCCTGATCATCGCTCAGACATCTATTCTCTTGGTGTCGTCTTCTATGTCTTGTTAACGGGTAAATTCCCTTTTGAAGGTGGTCCATTGGAGATACTCAATGGCATTGTCAGCAGAAAGATGCCTCTTGTGAATGAAATCCAGTTGGATGTACCCGAAGTTGTTGCTCGCATCATTGAAAAAATGACGAATAAGGTAACAACAATCAAATTAGATCATCATCATCGTCACCCCCCTATCCTGAAATAGGCTAAACTTTCTTTTTGTGTAGTCACCAGACGATAGATATAATAGTGCATATGGCATAAGAGCGGATTTAAAAGAGTGCTTAAAGAGGCTTAGGATTGCTTCGGAATCAAGTCAAGAGGTATGATCATATATACACAATAATCATGTATATATGCATACTTACCATCCCCATTAGATCATTGAATCATTTCCTTTGGCAGAAAGAGATGTGGCATCTATATTCACTTTACCCAAAGTTATTTACGGTCGCCAGCCATTAATTGGAGAGATGACATATATTATACAACATGTTGCCAATGTATATAAATCAGCTAGACTACGAAAGGATCGGTCGCACGGATCAGCCTCCACTCTGCCCACGATAACAAGTGCAGATGATTTGATGCGTCATCAAGCACTCAGTGATAGTGCAAGTGAAGCGGGTTTATCCAACCCAGAACTATCCAGTCTAAATGCTGGAACAAAATCGAATGCGTCTCCAAGCTATTGTGGAAGCGACATCTCAAGCGGGAATGGTAGAATAGCAGCTGGCAAACAAGGGGTTGAAATCATATGTTTATCCGGCCCTGGTGGTGTTGGAAAATCAACCTTGTTTAATTCAGTTCAATCCGTAGCTAGACAAGAAGGGTAAGTGTAGAGCACATGTACGTGTGTTATTCATACTAACATGCTCTCTCCCTCTCCTTATTAGCTATGTGGCGTCTACAAAATTTGATAGTCGACACAAGGTGCCTTACAGTTGCATATTGAAATCACTTTCACAGATCTTGCAGCAGATATTATCCGAGTCCGAAGACGATATTCACTCCTTTTATAATCATCTCAAAACACACCTCGGGTCTCAGTTTTGCAAAATAGAACTATTAGCTGACCTAGTACCTGAATTGAAGCCTTTACTAGACCCTGTGGATAGCGAGGATAGTGAAGATCCTATCAACATGATTCATCTCGATAATGTAGAAACACGCGTACGATTTCATACTTTATTTGTTGAAGTCTTTCGAGCATTAACTCAATGGCGCATGATCACCTTGTTCCTGGACGACTTACACCTTGCTGACGAACCTTCGATAGAATTGATTGAGAGCATGATCGGAGCAAGAGTAAAGCTGTTGATATTCCTGGCTTACCGTGATGATGAAGTAACTCCGTCACTCGAGAAATTGCTATCGAACGATATTGCAACATTTCACATGTTTAAAGTTGACCTGCTCGATTTTGACTCCCTCGTGAGCTATATTGGAGACACGCTTCATAGACCTATAGAAACATCTAGAGATTCCATCCTGCCACTTGCGGATATTGTTTACAAAAAGACAAGAGGAAATGCATTCTATACAGCACAATTACTTACTGCTTTAGAAAAGAAAAAGCTCATCTTTTTCAATTGGGAAGAGAACGAATGGGACTATAACCTGTCGGATATTCAGCAAGTTGTCCTTACGAATGACGAAGCAGATCGTGATGCTGAGTTAGACATTAGTTTCCTTGTAGCAAGACTACGTGAATTGCCTGCGGACGGACAACGTTTGCTCAAGTGGGCTTCGTTCGTCGGTGACACCTTTTCTTGGAACACTGTCAAATACTTGATGAGCCACTCTGATCCAGAATCTGAATTTTCTGATACAGATACAGTCCTCTCGGATTCAACAGTGACACATGATACAGACACGACAGATTCTACAGGCGCATCAGCACCCTTGATCAGCTTCTCGCCTTCGTCCTCGGTCAGGTCATCTGCCAAATCGCATACTACGTCTACTTCCTACAAAAGCAGCAACACTAGCACGCGTGACCCGATCAACGGACTACAGGCGGCTCTTCAAGAAGGCTATATTTTGCCTCTAGAAAGCGATGAATTCAAATGGTCTCATGACCGTTATTCACAAGCTGCGATGGAGCTGGCCAATCCAAAAAGTAGGGAAAGAATTCATCTCAAGATTGCAAAATACCTACTACAAGGTAAGTTGTCTCCTATCCACTCACGTCAGAAACACATGGGAACAGCAATTGACCTGGTCTGTGTGCTAGATGGCAATGCCGATAGTTTTCTGATTGCAGATCACTTGTTGAAGTGCCTCTCATTATTGGTCGAATCGGAAGATAGGGGATGCTACAGAAACATATTTTATGAATCAGGCAATAAGGCACGGAACTCAGGAGCTCATAGAATGGCGCTCGAGTATTACAAGGCAGCCATCACTCTTTTGGATGAAGATCCTTGGTTAGGAGACAACTACACCACTACACATTTTCTTTACAGCAATGCAGTTGCCTTGAGTTGGGTAGTAGGTGAATATGACACGACCGAGGCTTATTTGGACACCATCTTTGCCAACACAACAGATCCTTTGGACCGTGTGATTGCATATCGCATCCAGCATAAGTATTACTTTGGACGTCAGATGCACGCAGAAGGAGCTGAGTCATTGCACAAGTGTTTAAGAGAACTTGAGATCAAAAAGTTCAAGTATTCTTACTCAAGAGAGGAATTGGATGAAGAGTTTATGGAAGTGAAGACTCTTATTGAAAAGATGGGGTTTGAAAGACTCAAAAAGATTGACGCGTGTGAGGACATAAAATTGAAAACGACAATGATTATTCTTGAAGAAATGTAGGTTACACTGTTTTGATTGTAGTCGTCCTAATAACATGTTATTAGGTGTACTTCTGCCTATTGGTTAGGAAGACAGATAGAGATGTTTTATTTGGCAACCAAGATCGTCCATCTATCCATTCTCAGCGGCATGTCACAAGTCTCAGGTATTGGTCTTGTGTTCATGGGCTTGGCTGCTGTTGAAGTTTATCAAATGTTCAAGTTTGGAGAAGAAATAGGAGCGGTGGGTGTTGCTGTGTCAGAGAAGTTTGGTAGTAATGGTGAGCGCGGCCGAGCTGGGTTCCTGTATGCGAATTTCTTGATGATGTGGAAATACCATTATAAAGAGCAGCTACCTTGGTTTAAATCCTCCCTCAAGCTCTGTTTATCTACAGGTGATCGTATCTATGGCTCATTTTCTCATTTGCACATTGTGACCTGCATGCTCTTTGGTGGTGACAATTTATCAGCAACACTAGCTGAAGCCGAAGCCTGCTACAGTGACATCCATGCATGGTCATCCTCAGTTGACACCAATATCCTAATCATGTCCATCATAAGAACTATCAAGGCATTACAAGGACATACATTTAACAGCTCACCTACTGAAATCTTTGATGGAGATGACGGGTTCAACGATAAGCATTTTATGGAAGAAAGCTGTAAGCAGAGCTCTAACCCGGCGGTGCCCATGAATTGGTACGACTCATTCCGTATGATTCCACTCGTACTCTATGGTCACTATGACCATGCCATTGCTGTGGGGTACATGTGCATTCAAGGCATTCATAACCACCCATGCCACAGACACACGCGAATGATGCTTACTCTACATTCACTGGCCATTATCGAGAAGCTTCGTAGAGAGACCTTGCCTCAAGATTTGGTGGATGAGTACATGGAACGTGTACGCAAGAATCAAGAGATTCTTCAAGTTTGGGTTGAGCACTCAGCGATTAATAGCAGTATGTGGCATAGCCTCGTTGAAGCTGAAATTTCCTCATTATCCAATGATCTCAAAAACTCTATCACACTCTACGAAAAGGCCATCAACGAAGCACGTGAAGGCAACTGGTACCTGGAGCTGTGTATCTGTCATGAGTACGCTGGTGGATTTTATGAGCGAGTGGGTATTAAAAATGCAGCTTACGGTCTTTTGAAGAAGGCAATTAGTTTATATCTTCAGCATGGCTCTTATGGAAAGGCCAACCATTTGACGAAAATGTATAGTTCACTTTTGAGCGAATTTGATGATGGCCGCACTGAGTTACACGATGTGGGCATCCAAACTGATCCTTTCCCTTTCCTTGGTGCTCAAGGCTCTTGGAGCACGTCTTCGATGGCTCCTGTTGCTACTGTTAATGAACCATTTGTGTCCGAAGTGATTCCACCTGTGACGACCGAGCAGACGCTAATGACTCTAGATATTGTAAGTGAAATTATACGAGATGTCATGATATAACTAATCTCGTTTATATAGCTTGATTTGGCATCCATTCTCAAGAGTTCACAAGTGATTTCATCCGAAGTCAAATTTGACAGTTTGCTGAAATCGATGATGTCTATCATTTTAGAAAACTCTGGTGCTGACTGCGGAGCCATCATTGTCAAGGAAGAAAAGCACGGCATCTGTGCTTATGGCAGCCAACAAGAGGGGTCCATGACATTTGATCCTCCACGTCCATTAGAAGAGGATGACTTGATATCAACTCGTATTGTTCATCATACAATCAATACAGGTGAGAGTATCTTTATTCACAATATTGAACAAGACGCGCGCTTCGCATTGGGTTCTTGGTATGAAAAAACAGGCAATAAGTCTGTCATTTGTATGCCCATCGTCCATAAGGGCACTATGGCTGGCTGTCTATTTATCGAAGGCTCCATCGGTATATTTACACAACGTCACATCACGGTGCTTAGTTTGTTATGTCAGCAGATGGGCATCTCCATTACCAACGCATTCTTGTTTAAATCCGTGCAGCGAGTGACTATGGCTAACATGCGCATGATTGAAATGCAAAAGAAGGCACTTGAGGATGCGCGAAAGAGCAAGGAAGCAGCAGTGAGAGCAACTCGCCTACGAGAAATCTTTTTAGCCAATATGAGTCATGAAATTCGAACCCCCTTCTCTGGCTTTTACGGTATGATCTCTCTCTTGGCTGATACTCAGCTCGACCCTGAGCAACGAGATTTGGTCAAGACTGCCAAGGAATCATGTGAAATACTCTTACAGATCATTGATGACCTTTTGAACTTTTCCAAACTTCAAGCTGGCAAGGTCACACTTGATCTTTCACCTATTATCATTGAAGATATCATTGCTGATGTTGTAGACATGCTTGTTGCCATGGCCATCAAGAAGAATATTAATATTGCCTATATGGTAGCACAAGATGTACCTGTTGTGGTCATGGCAGATGGTAACCGTCTTAGACAGTAAGTATATATAGACAAGTACACATTATGTATTCTTTTTATTAAACAGCTTGATATAGAATCTTGATCAATCTACTAGGCAATGCTATCAAATTTACGCATGAAGGAGAAATCCGCATACAATGTTCACTTGATAAGAACAATCAAAATGAAAAGGATGATGATCAGGTGTCACTCTTGTTCGAAGTCATTGATACGGGCATTGGTATCAGCAATGAGCAACGAAAAGTTCTGTTTGAGCCATTCTCTCAAGTCGATGGAAGCACAACGCGTAAATACGGTGGAACAGGGCTTGGCCTTTCAATCTGTCTTCAGCTGGTTGAACTCATGGGTGGAAGAATTAATGTCTCCAGTGTTCCTGGCCAGGGCTCTGACTTTTACTTTAGTATTCGTGTGTCCAAGCTTCGACCACAGCTCAGCTGTAAAGGCTCACAATTGGAAGGATACAACGAGGAGCGAAATATGTTATTAAAACGCATTGGCCACTACAAGGTTCTGGCGATCAGCAAATATTATGCAACAATTGAAATGATCCGTCACCTCTTAACTGGTATTCATGTAGACGGTGTTACACAAATTGACAAGTTCCAGGAACTTTTGAAAAAGAACAAGTATGATATCATTGTTGTTGGTCTGTTTATGAATCCAGAGCATTTGAATGCACCATCTACCTGGTTAGAGGACGCAAGCAGAGTAAATAAGGATGCATTGATCGTCGTCATGAACTACCCAGCGGGCGGAATGACTCAAAAGAGCCGATGGATTGAACCTATTCCTAGCCAACAGTTAGGGTGCAAGGTAGTTCGTATGGCAGTGCCCTTGAGACGTCTCAAGCTATTGAAAACAATTGATGAGACGCTGAACAAGCTATCACCGACAAATAATGCTGTTCAAAAGAAAACAGTTTCTGAGCCTTTGGTTACAGGTGAAGAACGAGACCTGTATAGCAAAATGAATATTCTTATTGCAGAAGGTAGGTTCACACTGCTATCTTTTATGGACCGTATATAATCTAATCATTTTAATACATAGACAATCCTGTTGCGCAAAAACTATTGTTGAAACAGTTGACCAGATTAGGATTCTATGTTGAATGTGCTAATAACGGACTGGAAGCAGTGAATGCATGGATTAGTCAACCTTTGAATTTCTTTAATATGGCATTTTTTGACCATCATATGCCAAAGGTAACCAAAACAAAAAGAAAGGAAACTTGTTACTCACACTATGTATAGTGTGATGGTGTAGCAGCAACCAAGAGAATTAGAGAGATTGAGAAAGAGGAAAACAGAAAGAATAGACTGCCGATTGTTGCACTAACTGCTGATGTGCAAGAATCTGCTAGACAAATATGTATCAATGCTGGCATGGATGGATATCTTACAAAACCGTTAAATCAAAAAGTTTTAGCCGAAGCTTTAAGGCATTACTGTCTGTTTAATAACGCTGAATTCCACAACCCTGATAATTGTAATAACTGTATTAATAGTAATAGTAAATAATGTAAACATTATGTAGCTTGAATAAATGTGCATAAACACGTATGTTACATAACGCGTATCTTTCAAGATGTTTTCTTATTAGACGCTGTCATGTCTCTTTTTCTCTTTGTAAAGCAAAAAGTAATAGAAGTATATATTTATGAATAAATAATAAATGTTTTTTAGTCACAATTGCTGTGTATTCTCTGAACATCAGATTGAGATATATACATATAACAGAACATCTTAATTCTTTATTTATGTGTAAACTAGTTATTTATTTGTGTTGTGCATAGACTTGTACAAGCGTTGGCTTTTTTTTTTTTTTCAACACTGGTAGATTCTTCATATAGCTCACTTAAAGCAAAGAAGCGACTATTCGCTTTTAATGCCAGTCTTGATTTTTGCTGTTACTACGATTTAGAAGAATGACTTTATTTGATAATAATTTTTAATGACCAATGAGTACATAGTATTTTCATGCTGTACTGCCCGGGTCAGGTCGCAGTGAGAAGGAATGAAAAACCCTTTTGGGATTAAAGGGAAGATATAAAAGTATTATGCATTAAGGATCATTTGCTGTTACTACTGAATTTTATACAACTAGAAACTGAGACTTTGTTGTGCTTTTTATAGACAGTTTTTATTAGTAAATTGTCTTTGTTAAATATAGGATAGTACATAAAGATTGATATTTAATGAATATAAATTTTTGTCAGTTAACTGCAGTGAAAACTGGTAGAGAGAGAGAAGGAAAAAGCTTATATTCTTATTAAATAGCCTTTTGCTACTGTCATTTGGAAGCACCAAAATTTACTAGTACTACATTTTTCCAACTTTTTGCATTTTCAAACCACCCCTTTGGTCGAAGCAAAATCGAGCAGGTCCCTCATTAATGTGGCGAATTTAGTGAAATCTGGATTTCTTGCAGCATTAGCTGCGGTCTTAACCCCTGCGACCAGCACCGTGAACCCTTCGCCTGATAGCTCTATCCGGGGCCCTTCTCCGAATGTTTCTTATATAAACACCATATTTTCTGACGATTTTGGCCTTCCTAACATACAACTCATGAAGGAGATGACCGTTTCAATGGACCGCTGTTTTTTGGATATTTCGCAGGAACGTCACTATCAAAGGTTCGACAAAGCTGGTTATCAGAACATCTTCTTTATCGACAAAAACGCTACCTTTGATTCTTTGAACGGTTTGAATTACTTCGGGAATCAAATCGGTATGCAAAGAATCATTATTGATCAACTTCTGATGCATTTCCGCTAATTGCTGGTAACTTGCTTTTGTGTTGACAGAGGATTCTAAGGCATCTCTTTCTACACTACTCAGCTGAACTGCTGGTGAAATAGATAACCCCCGAGAAAATTGTACGAAACGTCCTCAGTTAGCAGCTTCGATACTGCAGTTGTTGGAGCCATTTTGTGTGACCAATATGATATCTTCACTGTATAGCGCCAGACCTTTGACATCACTTCCCAGAATATCTCCATTTTCATGCTTATTTGCAGCGGACATTATAAAATTGTTGAACTTTATTAATGTTTCAACGTGTTCAAGATGATCTTCGAATTTCAGGGAACCTAATTTTCTCGGTGTACACTACGCACACGGGGAAATCCACGAAAGGGCTAATGTTACAAACACTACCTGTGATGTTGGCAACAAACCTTTTGAATGTGCAGCGTCAAGCTAAACTTGTTCAGGAACAAACATCTTTTCATGTTCCCTAATGTAGGATAAGAAATTATCTTTTAAGAAGAGATAAAATGTGGTTATTGTTGTATTTTAATTTTATGTTGTCAGTTTGATCAACAAAGAACTAAGATCATTCATGAGTAACTTTATATCAAAGGATATCCCAGTGGACTGCCTTGGGTTAGGCAGAGACTTTAGTAATGTGAAGTTGTATAGTGACGCCACATGTAGTGCCCCAAGGAAGCGCCTGTAGCATTAGACTATTTTTGAGTGTATTTTTGAGTGCACTAAGTGTTTGCTCTGATCAAAAATCTTTATTTTTCACATTTAATTAAAATAAACCCACGTGTGTCCGTGTTACGATATTTACCAAGCCAAAAAAAAAAGAAAGAAAGGCTGCGGATGCAAGTCTCTTTTTAAAAAAAGTATATCACTACACGGTTTATTCCCTTAATCTATTATTTATCAGTCATAAAGGATTAGTTTTAAAGTATAACAGTATCACAACAAGTTTTGTATATTCTCTTGCAATCTTCACGTTTATTTTCTGACATTCAATCTATCTCTATGGTAACATCATTACTATGTATTAAATAAAATGACTATAAGACATATATTCTGTTGTATCTATCATCATTCTTGTTTTATTTAACCTTTTTGTTTGTAAAGTCTAGAATGAAATTTGGTAAAATGATCGAAATTTAGTTGTTTATTGGTTAAATTCAGTGACCGCTTGGTCAATGTTGTTTTTATCATATCCTTTGTCTCTCTTTTTTTTTTTCTTTCTTTCTTTATCCTCTCCCTTTTTTCTTTCTATTTATTTCTCTTTCTTTCTCCTCTCCTTTTCCTTTTTTTTTTTCTTTATATTTCATAAAATGGTGTCAGCATCTTTTCTATTTGGTTATTTTATAGGTGGAATAACATTCTTTCCAATAATGATCATCATCACATGCGCTATATATTTTATTTTAAGCAAACTAATAATACCAATCTATAACCGATTATCCTACAAGAAGCATTATAGCAATAATAACAACAATGCCAATTCTAATCAAGGCCCAGTAAATGACGAGAATACGAGCAACCAATTATATAAAGTGGGATGGTTGAAAGTGCATAAAGATGATATAATCGACGATGACGATACGTCATCTATTGGGGATATTGTCGCTTCATATATAAGGAATAACAACCATCAGAACAGCCGGTTATACTTTTCAGTATTAAAATACAATACACTTTATCTATATGACTCAGAGAAACAGTTGGACTGTAAAGGTGTCATCATCTTGAGTGACTGCAAGGTATCCATTCACCCACCAGGATTACAAGATTTTGAACTATTTTCAAAACCTCAGCATATAAAACTCGAAAACAGCAATAACAATCAAACATATTATATCAATTGTAGACGATGCATCGAAAAAGAAGACTGGTATTTTACTTTTATTCGTGCTTCCAAAACAACATCACCTTCATTTACCATCAAAAAGGACAATACCCACTTTGACCAATCATCCATGAATCAGTTGATCACGGCTATCCATAGTGATGAATACCACTTTCAGACCCAATGGTTCAATGCTATACTTGGTCGTATTTTCCTTTCTGTCTATAGAACTCAAGATATCAAGGACGCTCTCTATAAAAAAATTGTTTCAAAGTTGGACAAAATTAATGCAAAAAGACCGCCATTTTTGGGTGAAATCACTGTCAGATCGGTTGATCCTGGTCATTCGATACCTCGTATCACTCATCCCAAACTGCTCGGAATTAGCCCTAGTGGTGAACTGTCTGCTGAAGCCAACTTACATTATGACGGATGTATCCGAATTGAGATCGAAACGGTGCTCAAGTGGAAATATTCTGATCGACTGCGCCCCTTTACTATCGATATCATCTTGGCAATCACGTTGGAAGAAATTCAAGGAAAAGTACTAATGAAAATTAAGGAACCCCCAACCAACCGAATTTGGTATGCTTTTCATGAACCACCCAAGATGAAATGGAAGGTAGAACCCGTCGTCTGGGAGAAACGTGTAGGTTACTCGGTGGTTGTCAAAGCAATTGAAACAAAGATTCAAGAATTTATTGTTGAAACAATGGTTTTGCCTAACTTTGATGATATCATCTTCTTCCCAATGAATGGGGAAGGTGGCATCTTTGAACAGCAAGAAGAACAAGTTCAGGAATTGCCTAATAAAGAAGACAAAACAATAGCAAAAGAAGAATGTGTGTTACAGAATGACACCAAAAAAGAACTTCCCATGCATAGATTAAAACTAGATGAAGATTTATTAACTACCGCAAAGGCTCTACCAGAACTATTTCAACAACAACAACAACAACAACAAACAGTGAAATCTACTCCTGCAGAGCAAGAGTTTTATCATTTTGCTTTATCTACTTCTCCACCTGAAGATGCATCCATTTGTTCATCATTGTCATCGAATATGGATGATTCACTCCAAACGATAGATTCAAAAAGCTCACTTGGCATTCAGCAGACTGAATCAAAAGAGAGTATAACAAGTGACACATCCAGCCATGTTGTCCGACTAAGAAAGTCTAGTTCATTAGCATTACTCAACAAAGCCAAAACATGTGCATCAACCGCTGTTAATATTTCACCTGCCATGGCTCACAAAGATAAAAAGGACATCATAGATCAAGGCTCCTCTATTGCATTTGTTTAATCTCATTTCTTTTATACATTGATAATAAAACATCATCGCATTCATATATATAGATATATATTATACAGCAACATAGCCTCCACCTCCACGACGACGAGACATGATGGAATCAATGATATGTGCGATCAAGTCCTAAAGTAGAATAATCATGAGTATATATTACTATCTATTTTTTTTTTTCTTCTTACCCTAATAAGATAAGGTAGATCAAGCCAGAACTCTTTTTTTTTTTAAGGAGAAGTGTCAGTTTCAAAAGTGTACTACACTTTTTATATTTCTTACCTCTATGAGGAATAAGATCCAAGCCTCGGGCATTATACACTCTATAGTTGTAGAACGCACCACCAATAAAGTAAACAGCAAGCAAGACAAATATACTAAAGAGAGCGGTTTAGAAATGTTCTAAATGAATCCTATCTATACTCACATTGTAAAGAAGATGCGAATACCAGACATGCCTTCCTTCTTTGGTTCTTCATTTCCTCCTTGATGACCACCATCATCAGGTTTCTTTTCCTGAGGTTCTGTACTATTGGATATCAGGTCAACTGCCTCTTTTTTTTTACACTTTTTTGATCACTTACGCGCATGCAAATACGGTTTTCCATTGAAGTGTCAATACGTTATTATGGAAAGAGACAATAGTTGGTTCTGTAGGCTTATCCTATAATCGTTATTAGCCATTCATCCATCTTTTTAGATCAAATCTTGAATACCTCACGAGATTGAGATGTATCACATTCTAATGTGATAAGCGCGCTCTGACCATTATCACCACCAGATAAAGCCAAGGAATATTGGTATCCATCTAAGAAGCGCCCAATGTCAACATATACATATATATACTATACTTTTGTTGTTGTCTTTTCTTACTCTTTGTACTGTCTGCTTCAGATTTTACGGGTTTAAACTCGGCATCAAGCTTTGATCTAGGAAAAGCAATGAATAACCTCTCTCTCTTTTTTTTATATAATTTACTTTTCAAAATCGCCAGCAATGGTGTGTACTTCGGCTACAAAGTCTTTGTTATCTTGATTATAAACAACCTTTTGACAAATGTACTATAAGCGAGATTAGTGTTTTTGTATATTTTTATACGTCATTAAAACTTTACTGTCCCCTTTTTGCATTGAAATTGGCTTTCTTTAGAAATTGGAAGAGCATCACACATATTTATCTGAGTGATGACTGATCGGGTTGAAGGGGGTGTACTTGTATTCTGATAGAGTGTAAATTCTCTTTTTAATCCTGGTCAGCTTTGTTATATAATACGTGCACAACAAAAAACGTTACTGGTTTAGTTTGGATAAATCAAGTACCAAAGACTTGTCTCCGATCGGCTTATAACCCGAATTACAGTAATTCTGCAAGGCAAAGGCACTTGAATAGAATAATAGACCTAATGCAAAGGCTGTCTTCATCCCTATTTTATATAAAGAAAAAGAAAAAGAAAAGGTACAAAAATGTTACACGGTTTATCCTTTATGAAAGCTAGATCATTTCGATTGGCAATTTTATGTGGCGCTGACTTGATCAGTCAGATCACTCTTGAAATAAAGATTTTGATGTAGTATATAAATTTATGAACTGCCAGGCGGTATATCCCCATTCAATTTCTTTTGCTTATAGCAACAGCTATAAATTGTTACTATGACGTTATACAGTTGATGCAGGTATAGTATAAGTTGCGGAAGTTTGTCCATCGACAGTGGGAGACAGAAATAATCTAATTCTGCCATTGTCAACACGTTACCCTTTAATTCGCTAATATGAAATTAGAGGTTTGTTCCTAATGTTAAGATTTAGTATACAAATTTATCGTGGAACATCAATATATATATATATATAGTAAACTTTACCAACTATCACTACTTGAAAGATATGCTTCAGCTTGTACTTTGTTGTTGCAGCCTTGAAAAACACACTCAAACGATATAGACCCGTATTGATCTACTTACAAGCTTTTACGAATATCTTTTATATTTGAAGTAACAAAGTCATCCAAGTCTGGATGGCTGTTGTATTCAGCTTTGTTTTTGTAAAAAGGTGGTTAAGTCGATAGCTTGCGAATTAGATTCTTCGTTGGAAAGAAAAGAAGAATATTATTAAAATAAGACGCGTGTACATTTTATAGGGAATGTTAATGCTGTCAGCATGATTTAATGTAGTAGATTCCCTTCTAGTGGCCGAGGAAGAGGAACTGATGGTGGACACCAAGGATGGCTGATTATTTTGGCCGTCTTCTTGATGTTCTTGCTCTCTTTGAGTCCAATAATTTTTGGTTTCTTTACCTTTGCGTCATTTATCATAATTTTGAAGTATCCTTGACTTCTGATCACCGTCTTTCATAAATTTCATTGTTTCCTTGAATCGAATTTTTGCTCTTTTATCGTAGGTCGCGAAAAGAAATTAAAAAAATCAAGAAAACAATTATCGTTGTAATTTTTTCTTGGCTCATTTTTATTTTTTCGAGTGTACTAATAGTGTATTGTCGAAAAAAGAGAGGGAGGAGAATCATGAAGAAGATGATAGGATTAATTTATACAAAATGTTACATGAATTATTCTTTATGAAGGTGCTCTAGTTCATTTGCTCTCTTATTCTTTGGAAGTCCACCTCCAGGTTGATTCCAAGATAAATATGATTCATCACCCAGTTTCCTAGGTTTGTAAATGAATTAATATAGGTTACATATCATCTAACCATCTTACCTTGGTTTGATTAACTGTCTTAGACTAAACACAATACCTAATAATATACAGATGGCACCAATGGCCATATATGCAATACCCAAGTATGGGTTTCGACCACCTAATGGAGTAGTTGTCGATAAGACTAACCATTTCGTACCACTGTACTGAAGTGTATCAAAATCTGACAAGAGAGATTCAATAAAGAGATAAAAAGAGCACTATGCACACTTACTCATATCAATCGTTACTCTCCAACGACCAGCAGGCAAATCACTCGAGTCATTTCTTCCCCAAATCTTGCGGAAATCAGGAAGGGCAGCGACATGCATCCAAACCATGAAATGCTCATCTTGAGACAAGTTTGGAGGAGGGTATTCTGCCGTGTACTGGCCATTAGGATAGCGATTAGCCCAGTTGGGAGGTGGTACAATGTCTGACAGGGGATATTTTGTAGGACCGTACTTCTTTTTATCTGATGGCCAAGCGATATTATTGGAAGAAAAGGAGTAGATGAGCGAAGGATGGTCAATGGATGTGAAATTGGATACAGTGTCTACTCAAGATTATATCAGTGTGTACGCTCTCTCTATATATATTTGAAACATACCGTTAAACATCGAATTGGCTATTAATCCGCATGGATATATCACTTTTCCGTTAGAGTAAGCCAAAGGGTCACAATCTGTATGTAGAGTGGTCGAAGAGACGACCTCGCCCAGCAGTTGACTCGAGTCAAAATTCTTTATGTATTGACGATGATTTTGATAAAAGTTGGTTAATCGATAGTACATATAAACAGGACCCTTCATAGTCGTTGGCACAGTAAAGTCTAATGTACAACGTGGAACGGTCAATTGGTTAGGATTTCCCCAGTTTGGGTTCAAAAAGGTCGATTCATTAGAGTAATGATATGCTGGTGGTTCCATCTCGGTTAGATTGACTGTCTTGTCCGATAATTGATATTCATATAATTCAGGAACAAGATACACTGGATTTGGATACTGTCGACAGTAAGAGTAATTGATCATAATTTCATCAACCTGCAAGAGAGATAAAAAGGCAATAAGCATTCATTTTTATTCATTCTCTTTTTACTTACTCTATTACTAGACCACCAAAGTAGGCCTCCTGCCGGGCAAAAGATGATACCGATGATAAACAAGGTAGGTAACACTGTCTTTGGAATCATCACTGGTTGCCAAGCTGGTAGTTTCTGTTGTTGAAATGGGCCATCTATATTCCCATTTTTTATTTAGTTACAACATTAATTCTGCTTCTCTATTCAATGTACCACGAGGTCTACGAGACTTTGTCTTTTCCTGCTCGGATGTCTCATCGTTTTCTTTTGTCATTTCTTTCAAATTATGAAAAACAAAGAAAAAAAGACAAAGAAAGAGCTAAAAAGTGTTACACGTTTATTCTTGCCCAATAAGAACATCTTATCAAAGACAAGCCAGGAAGTACTGATTTCCTTTTTGGGACACTCCAGAAAATGCATCACATTACAAAGCCTCACACGAAAAAAAAAAAAAGAGAAGGGCTTTGTATTAAGTTTATAAGGAAAGTAGAGGCTTTGATAAATACCAACTATATACTTTATGTCTTCTTTTAAAGTCCATTGATAGAGCGTGAGGGGGTTCATTCCTATTAGAAGTAAAGGGCTAATATTGTCCTGGTTAGCTTTCCTTACTGTTGAAGATGATTGCAGCTAGTAAGAACTACCTTGCATTGCTGTATCAACTAATTGCATCATTATAGGTACTGTAATGTCCCCTTCATTAAGTTCCATTGTCGCTTTCGGGTCATAGGGTTAATAAGACTTATTTCGATGAAACCCAATTTGTGCGAGGAAAACTGAACGTAAGATCTGCTTGTGAAGTTGAATTCTTACGGTTGATCTTGCTAATAGATCCAGTCAGTCTGCATTGATTCATATTTTCAAAAGAAGATTACTGTCAGTGTCCCTATGCTAAAGTAAGTTTGTCAAGTGAGCTAACTTTACTGTGAATAACATATCTTACGTTTCCATGGTCATACAGCTTAATCTTCGATTCGTCTATATGAATCAGTGAATTTCGTACAGTTCTTATTATAATTGTAAAGTCAATATACTTTTAAAAGTGAACGTCATCACGTTATTTACTATACAGGTGTGCTATTTTAGTACCTAAACAACATCGCGTCGTACTGTTTATCTTTAGAATAGCTTCACAGCGATAAGATGACTATTATTAGTGGGTTAACTATCGAAAATGCTACGCTTTTCAAAAATAGGCGTTGATGGATAGTGACTTTTTGGTCGCGTTGTTACTGTTAAAGATTAAAAAAGTAAGGACACGCAAATCAAAAAAATATGTTAAAAGAGTCCGAAACTCCCCAATAGACGCACAAATATGCATGCTACTCTATTTTCTGCACCAATCATAAAAGGGTGGTGATTCACTATAATACATGTCTAAATATATATTCTGCTTAGACTCCAGAACAAATAAAAGGTGGGAAAAAACTGAAAGTGGGACTATAAAAAGATACAAATCTATCTTTTTCTCTCTCTTCTTTCTTTCTTTTTCTCTTTTACATATATATCAATGAGAAACCTGTCAGAGGCGGTCAAAGTAACTGAGGCCTGGGAGACGTTCATCAAACAAAAGTATGGACACAACCATTCAAGTAAAGAGACAAGTGACTTCCGTGATTATCAACTTGCAAGTAAGGTACAGCCCACTGTAGAAAATTTCTACAAGGAAAATCATGAAAGGCAAACCTTGGAGCATGTATTGGACAAGAAGAAAATGTATGAAAGCTTAACACATGGTGAAATGAGTATCTGGGAGGCCCTTGAACTAATGAACACATTGGTGGATGAGTCTGATCCTGATACCCAAATGCCACAAATCATGCATGCTCTTCAATCGGCCGAAGCCGCAAGAAAAGATAACCAGCCGAGATGGATGATATTGACTTGCTTGATTCATGATCTTGGCAAATACTTATTCTTCCTTGGCGAACCACAGTGGACAGTAAGTCTCTCGCTTTATTATTTAGTTTTTATCTAACAAATCCAAAATAGGTTGTGGGGGACACCTTTCCCGTTGGCTGTAAATTCTCGGAGAAAATTGTTTATTCCAAATACTTTGAGAAGAACCCTGACTATTTCCGTCAAGAGTATTCCACTCTGCATGGTATCTACTCTCCTCACTGTGGCTTGGATCAAGTGCATATGAGTTACGGTCATGATGAATACCTCTATCACGTTACCAAGGACTATTTACCCCCTGAAGCCTCTTATGTTATTCGTTATCATTCATTCTACCCTTGTCACACAGAGGGACAGTATTCATGGTTACTGAATCAGTACGACGTGGAGATGATGAAGTGGGTCAAAGTATTTAATCAATATGACCTTTATTCTAAGGCAGAGGATGAACCGGATGTTGAAGCCTTGAAACCATTTTACCAAGAGTTGATTCGTGAGTTCTTTCCTGAAAAGATCAAGTGGTAAAATAGATAATAAACATATTCTTTTTTTTTTATTTCTCAATTGGATCGTTACCATAACAATTTATAAACCAAGGATAAGAATCGAGAGTGTCGGTTTAGAAATGGGACTTTTTTTTTATTTAATTGTGCGGATGCCCTCTTTTTCTTTTTTTCTTTTTCTGTAATGAGCTCTTTTTATATTCGTCTGCCTGAAAAATACAAGAATAAATCAGTTCAAGCATACCTGGACGATCTCTTGGAGTTTTACAACGAGTATTTTTGGTTGATCCATGTCTTGCCCTTTAATTTCATTACACATCGTCAATGGGATCAGTTTGATGTAGAATGGAGAAATGCATTAATGTTATTTATGGAACAAGCTGGAGATAACTGGGCAAAAGCTTTATTAGAATCTATTTTGAATACAAACGATTATGTAAAGTGTAAAACCATGTCTTCTTGTCAATGACGCCCAACAATTCAATAGTCCATTTGGCCAGAATCTCTAAGAAATTATATAGAAAAGACAAGAGATCTATCGTTACCTAGAAGTATATATAAAAGTAGAAAGAAAAAAGATGTTGAATATTGATGTCTTGCACTTAGATGAAGAACCTTTTCAAAACGATCAAGCAAATATCAGTAAACAGATCTTGGGAGGAATGAGCGATAAAAAGATTCATGAGGTAGAGCTGATGGGGCAGCTAATCAAACAAGTAGCAAACGAAAGGGGCATCACATCCGTTATCGATCTTGGTTCTGGACAAGGCTATCTATCTCGTGCATTGGCTTTCGATCATGGATTTGACGTAGTAGCTGTTGACATGTCCGAGATACAGACAAAGGGCGCTATTCGATTTGATGAAAAGGCAAAAAAGCAAGCACGAGACAAGAGTGAGATGTCTATAAAACATGTTACTGAAAAGGTAACTCCAGAAAATGTATCTCAGGTACTTGCCAGCACTGGATTAGATGGTAACAAAAAGTGGTTAGTGACCGGCCTACATACATGTGGAGATCTATCACCTACCATCTTTCGTTTATTTACAGAAAGTGACAAGATTTCTTGCATGGTCAACGTAGGCTGTTGTTATAATGCACTGACATCTTCTGGTTTCCCTATGAGCAGCTTGCTTAGAGAGAAAAAGATGGAGTTGAAATCGACTGCTCGTGTGCTCGCCTGTCATTCTCCCTCTCGTTGGTTAGAAGGAGAACCATGTATAGAAGCATTTGATAATTACTTTTTCCGCGCTTTACTTCAGGCATGTCATCTTTGACGATTCATAAATACATTCTATTCACTATTTCTATAGGAGATGCTTGTCGAGAGAGAATTATCTGATATCAATGACCCGCCTATCCTTGGGAGAATCAAACAAAACAAAGAGTTTACTTCATTTGTAGCAGCATCATTAAAAAGACTGAAATTACCACCCGATACAATCACAGAGCAAGAAGCAAGAGATCATTACCTAAAGGCAAAAGAAAAGCAGGCTGATAAACAGTTTGTTACCCTTTGGACTTTGAGAGCTTTGTTAGCATCTATTGTTGAAAGCATTATCCTTGTGGATAGATGGCTATACCTTGAAGAATCTGTCAGTTCATTGGAGAATAGTCAACATAAGGGAGTATGGGCATATCCACTGTTTGATCAAGTAGCATCACCAAGAAATGTAGTTTATGTAGCTTCGAAATAAGATCATAGAATAAAGTATGTCGTGGACATCCAAATTAAAAGTCTGTGCTCTTGAGCTATCATACTGAGATCGATCTTTATAAATACTATTCGAGTAGGGAGGCATTCTCACAAATGTGAAGGATGATAAATCTTACAAAGAATCTCTCCGACTTTGTGAGACACAACTTGTAGTTTGTCAATTCAGTCAGTGATATGACTCAATTTACCTTGGTATCAATTCTTTAAAGCAACTGAGCCTCACTGTGAGATTACGAAGAATGGTATATACATATACACTATTAAACTTCAAGTTTGCAACATCCCCTATCATGAAGCTTATAATTTAAAAGCCGTATCCCAATTTTATATCACGTAATAAACTATTGATAAAGCTTCCATTTTTAAAGGATATATTCTACATGATGTAATGCTGAAGAATACTTAACCAAGGTACTAAACGGGAAATTGCGGAGTGGTGCAATAGATGTGTGTTACATGCAACTCAAGGAGACTTTAATGCACCAAAGATAAAGTTGGTGATTGAAGATAAAATGGCTCTCAAACCATGCGCTTTTATTTTCAGGCTCTATAAAATAAACTGCTCTTCTATTATTATTTCATGTGTATATCTATAGGCGCTAGATGTCTACACTAAATACACATAGGATAATAAAGAGTACTGAGAGCTTCACTTTGAACTTGTGTAAGCCTATCGGGTCTTGTAGGCTTACTGCAAATCTTTTTCCGGACGAGGGTAAAAAAAAAAATTGCAGGTTTATGAATCATCTAAAACGTTATGAAGTCATGATATCACCCAAATATAAAACATGTCATCTGCCTTTGTTTTCTTTTCTTTATCATCTAAATGACTATCGAGCTTTATTCCACAAACTACTTCTTGGCTTGTACACTTGGCGGCATACTTGCTTGCGGGTACATTATACTTTTTCTTTTTTTTTATGTTTACACTCATGCTTATAAACATAGGCCAACTCATTCGTTTGTGACTCCCTTAGACTTGGTCAAGTGTCGTAACCAAGTAAGTGTGATAAAGCAGTAACAGAACAAAAATTAACATATAGAAAGGTAAAACCTGGCTTGTACAAGAGTGTATTTGATGGTTGGAAAACGATTGCCAAGAATGAAGGCATCGGTGGTGTATTCACCGGCGTGGGCCCTACTGCCATTGGTTATTCACTCCAAGGCGCCGGTAAATACGGTCTTTATGAAGTTTTCAAGTATAGATATGCAAATCTTGTTGGAGAAGAAAATGCTCACAAATATCGTACTCTGTTATACCTTGGCGCTTCCGCCTCTGCTGAATTCTTTGCTGATATTCTTTTATGTCCTATGGAAGCACTAAAAGTAAAGATGCAAACAACCGTTCCACCCTTTGCGAAAACAACAGGGGAAGGATTTAAAAAGATCATAAGTACTGAGGGATATCTTGGGTTCTACAAGGGTATTGTCCCTCTTTGGTGTCGTCAGGTAATGAACGTGTCTATGGGAATTGTCGTGTTTTATAACAATTACTTGTAAAGGTACCTTATACTATGGTTAAATTTGCATCCTTTGAAAGGACTGTCGAGTTCCTTTATAAAACGTTCTTACCCAAGCCCAAGTCAGAATACAACAAGCTTCAGCAGGTAATTCAAATAAAAAGAGCTCCTTATACATTCTTACATTTGAATGATAGCTTGGTGTTAGTTTTTCAGGTGGCTATATCGCTGGTGTCTTTTGTGCCCTAGTGTCGCATCCAGCCGATGTGCTCGTATCCAAGTTGAATAATCTCCCCAAGACTGAAGCAGGACAAAAGCAAGTCACTGCCATGGACGTTGCTAAACAGTTAGGCTGGAAGGGACTATGGACAGGATTAGGTCCTCGTATAGTAATGATTGGTACATTAACAGGCTTGCAATGGTTGTTCTATGATACATTCAAGGTCTATGTCGGTCTTCCGACGACAGGCGGAGGAGAAGAACAAAAGAAGGAAAAATAAATGTTATTATTAATGCATGACTTTTTTTTTTTTTTTCGTCTTTTCTTTCTTTCTTTATTTTTACTGAATGTTGCCACCTCCAAACCAAGATCTCGAGTCACTATGCTATTTAGAGACTATGTAAACATTCCTTTATTGTTTTTTGCAATCATGACTCATTCATTATAGGTTTCAAGAGTATGGCTTTGACGACGGATTTAGAGATGGAGAGCAATCAGGCGAGTTGGAAGGTCGTATATTTGGCTGCGAAAAGGCATTTGATTTAGGAAAAGAAATTGGATTTTATGCGGGCTGTGTAGACATGTGGACTCAACTATCAATAGACCATCCAGATATGATATCATCCAAGTAAGAATAGATAAAATAGTGTCTTCCTTTAATAACAATATGTGCAGAGTATTAAAACAACTGGAAAGCCTGCAGAGGCTGATTGATCAATTTCCCGACTACAATGATCATGATGTAGATTTGTTTGCCCTGAGAGATAAAATGAAGAATAAGCTACGAGTGATCAGTTCCCTGTTGGGAGTGCAACAAAGATATTCAAATGAGGAAAAGCCAAAGATGAGTTATTAAAATTGTGTATATTGTAAATAAATGATGATCATTGAAGTTTAAAGGAAAGATGAATGCATGTCACAGTGTTATTATCTTGGTCAGAGATACGAATGTTACCATCGAGTGGTAATTTGGGTAATTCTTTAGGTATCCATGCTATTGATATCATGTTAGTTGTATAGTTATGGACTGATAATAGCTATGTATATAACCTGTTGCATCCAAGTCGAGATCACCAGCAGAAAGTGGGCATGATTTATGGCCCATAATATCTGATGCCAAGACAGTGCAGAGGTCGAGTTGCTTCTTAATCTTAATCATTGACATAATACTCAAATCAATATCCACTTTCCCACCAGTAACATCTTTTACTATAGAATGTGTTTTAAAATAAAGTATCATAATTTATAAGTGATAAATTACATAGGTTGCCTTGTACTTGTACACTAATATCACTTCCTGTCCTAGGTGTCTCTGGTGATATATGTACTCCATTTCGATATCCTACTAACAGATGGCTGGAAGGATCACCACACAATGACCATATAGCTCCATGGTCATCAGGTGCCATAAATGGTTTTTGTGCATCTAGAGACATTACAATCAAGGGTAAGCCTAGTGAAGCCAACAATAAGGCCAACTTCATATTGTTTATATACTGAAGAAGAAAAAGAAAAAAGAAAAAGAAAAAAAAGAGTTTATTGGTTTTGTTTTCCATTTTGGTAACAATTCCAAATATGGCTAACAATGATCATTACGTTATGACGCGTGTGAGTGTATGGTAAGGGGAAGGGAAGAAAAAAGATAAGGGGAAAAGGATCACATATAAAAATATACATATAAATAGTAAATGATTAACAGAGGCCTTTATTACTTTACTGTCAACAGTAACTGAACAACAATACAGGGTTTTACTCTAGAATTAGACATGTTACAAAATGTCAGCGCAAGATGCTAGATATAAAGAAAGTATGTATTATATCCGTGCATTATAATATTATAGTGATATACTAACTTTGAGTATAGCAATTTCCAAATGCCTTACTGAATTAAAGAATGAAAATGATGTAGTATATTGGCCAGTATTTGTGGTAGCATTTAAAAAAGAAATTGTCAATGATTATTATGAAAAATATAACGAACATCAATTCAGAAGCATATGATTGAGGTGTGTAAAAGCTGTGGCAGAAGATATGAAGATTAAACTTAATACAAGATATGATAATTGGCTCATAATTAAAAAGTTGATTGAAAATAAAGATGGTTTGGGACCATCCACTTCATCCAGTACTTCCCAGTATAGTGATATGGAATCGCGACGCTCAAGTGACACTCAGTTTTGCTCAAGCAGTATAAGCAAATTAGGATACAAGCTCACCCTTGCTGAGAAAAAAGACATAAAGAAAATGTACTGTGATCTCAATTGTAAATGGCAGCTTTCTTCAGGAAGACATGTCGAAAATATTATGTAGGAATTCACTTCACAATTGAAATATGAACAGTAGGTGTGATATCGATGCTTTTTTAAATCACCTTCTAGCCATATTTTTAGCCCTGCATGTTCATTAATATTAGATGTTGATGATGTACACTGGGTTGATATCTTTTCTCCAAAAGAGTTTCAAGAGATACGAGCACTCACACAGCCTACAAAAAGCATTCAATTTCCAAACAGTATGAAAAGTTTTCTGGAGAAAATTCCCAAAGTTCAAATATCAAAGATGTTTTTTTTTTTTTTTTTTTTTTTTTTTACATTTGAACAACCTAATAGTCAATCCTTACCAAAGTAGGGACCTATATTGGTTAAAAATGACTCTGCAGCAAGCAGCAGACCTATTCGTGACAGGCTACCTTCCTGTAACTGATCAACAGGAAAGGGACATAATAAGACGAGTCTGGGGGGTTCATAGATACAGCATATGATGCTAGTGAACTCACCATGCGCAGGTATAGTAACAGATGCTATTCAATAATTAACATGAATTCAAATAATAAATATAGTGAGAAAACAAGTTACTCCTGCCTATTAGGCAATAACAAAAAAAAGGAAGTTGGCAGCTGCAACCATGATGTCCAGACAGGCTGCTGGGGAAATTCCGGACATGCTTGTGTTTTATAACAGATACGAGTTTGGGCTGCTGAGGTGAGCAAAGTAGAAACTGATAACACGAAAGAGAAAAATGATGCCTCACTTAAGTTACTGAAGATTATGAAGTCAATGCTGGTGAACCTCGTCAAGTCTGCATCTCACGAACGTCATAACTTGAAAATCGTTGGCATGTTTCTTTCTGATAAGACTAAGTATATTTTACGTCAGTTGATAGTAGTAGTCTAACCTTGAATAATAACATACATGCATTTTAGGGATGAAAATAAGTTTTTTTGAACTTAGCAATCCCACAGGGCAAGTGTGCGTTGTAGAAAAAATAAATGAATTCTACTTCCCTATTCATTCCAAAGAGTTCATGAAAAGAATGACACCCCTTGTTCAACAAGTGTGGATTAATAAACTTGAAATGGAGTCTAGGTTAGAGAATGTACTACTGTCAGAGCCTCTGCCTTCATCTGAAGCAGAAGCTTCTTTAATTCCTTGTTTTGTTAGAATGAAATAAATAATACACAGTTAATGTATTCGTAATATGTCGACAACCAAGAAAGTAATAATTAAATATCAAGACTGATAATAACTAATTCAAGCTTTGACTTTTCATTTTCATTTCGATATAAAAACAAAAAACAAAAAAAACAAAAAAAAACAGTTTGCATTAACAAGCTGATCTCTATCAGCAGGGAAAACTGAGCTAATACATGTATCTAAGTAGAGGTAAGCATTTCCGCTTCATCACAGAGGTAATGTTATTATTAACCACGTCTTCATTAGTACAACTACGTAAAAACATTACGTGTATAGTACAGATTGACGCCTTACCCAGTAGAGGTAAGCGCTTCCAACTGTGACAGAGGTAATGCCGTGTTATTTTGTGAAGATGTTGATAGAAAGATAAAGAGAGAAGAGAAATTTTTTAAGGGACTTTGTGTAGTGGCTGGAAACAATAGAAACTCAGTTATCCAATGAAGTCGCCGAAAACTTATGTGATGGTTTAATCAGCCACGTCCATATTGGGACAATGTACTGGTTTATTTCCATAAAAAAAATTGCCTGCTACTTAAAATGAATAATATTCATAGCGGCTCATCACGTAAGCACTTTTCCAATTGACAGAGTTTTGAACAAATGCTTGTAGGTGCTTAAGAGGAACAGAGTTATAAGCTTCAGTAATCCGAGTAGCCAAATCTTCAGTAACTTCGAATGAGCTACGTTTGACCTTATTTTTGACAATTGCCCAAAACTGCTCTATTGGATTAAGCTCAGGAGATGATAACTGTTCATTTCCTTGCTTCTCATAGTACTGTCTAATACGGGTCAAAGTTTTTAAGTGGAATGGGATGACCTCCTCATCCCAATCCATAGCATCATTTCATTGCTCATCAACTATTCTACCTTGGCCGTCTTCGTAATAAAAACGAAGAGAGCTTTGAATAGAAAAGAAACCGACTTTTGAGAAAATGTAAACCGCCCTTTGAGGAAGTCAAAAACCGTCCTTTGGAAAAATTTACTACTCGTCCTTTTTTTTTTAAAAAAAACCCGCCTTTTGGTGCTGGAACGACTGTATGCACACATACGTCTCGTCCTCGCCATCTTATGAGTCCCGGTTGGAGTGTAGACTTGGTAAGCAATTTTCAAGCGATAGGGATGCAAAAAAAAAGAATACTCAGATATTATAAACTGCTCGTCTCAACATTTTACGACGATCAAATGAAATAGCAAGGATTTATAAGTACAACAGCATTTAGAAAAAAAAGTACATGTAGCGTGATACAGGGCATAAGTCTTAAAGGTCATTTCTATGCATAAAAATGCTCTTTAATCCGTGTTATGCCAAGAGGCTTTCACAATAAGTCAGCCAATAGATTATTTGATCAGTGTTTTTAGATGCCATACCTTGGTTGACGAGGCTCATCTTAAAATAGTAGGTATATAGGACGATGTCGTTAGAGATCACACTCAAAGCGGATCATTCTTCCAACAAGTCAAGTAGCATTCTCTTTTAGGGCATCTTGTTGTTCTCCGACTTGATTTATGAACAGAAGTGGCTTTCTGTATTTTATTATAGATATGTATTAGTCCACTAAAAAAAAAAAAACGTTAGAAGATATGTGGCCATTGCTTCAGGATTTTTCTATCCACTTTGACTGAAATTCGATGAATATTGTTTTGCAATACCAATGGCTTCGGACTGCGTTACTTTGTCTTGTCTGTCGTATAATCAATAGGCAGATACGTTACTGTTTCCATGTTGCTATTATTGCTGTAGGTACAAACAGGGACGTAGTAGGTATCCGCTACTACTTACGAACGTTCAGGAATGTAAAAAATCTGCCGTCAGAGTATTTTGAACATCGTGTGGTTGTAGTCTAGTCAATACCGTCTTCGATATTCTTCTGTAAACGGTCCAAGTCTTGAAACCAGGAGTTTTCGAGGTATACATTATTGTATTTTTTGAATGCATGAAGCATCTTTTCTTTTACTCTGGGAAACATGCTTTCATTCTTCTCTATCATTTCAGCGACTGCTCTATAGTCATACCAGCCATCGCCTTCAGGTCGAATGCGTACAAAACAGAATTCTTCTTGATCAATAACAAGGCAGCAGCATTTATTCTTTTTTTTTTTTGCTCAGGCAAAAAATCCGCGTCATAGACGTAGTCTGATTTAAGAAACGCTCTTGACTTATAATTACTACAGCCCTTTTCTCTTTCCTTCTGTATTACTCACTCCGTATCTTTAATACACATAAACAACAAAAGACTCATCAAGGACCTATTGCTGTGAGAAGAAGAGAAAAAAAAGCCTATGCTTATCTCTTCTTACTAGTGTCTACAGTCAATCATAATAAACGATCCGCTTCTATATCTCTTTTTTTTCTTGTTTGTGAGCAATTAAGATTGTTTATAATTAGAAAATAGCGCAAATGACACTAAGTTATCTGTTATCTCCCATGCCAAAGAAAAAAAAAAGCAAATACAAAAGAACCTGTAAGACAGTTTTGGGAAGGTCGTGAGAAACTTATCTTTATTTTATCAAAAGCTCAAGTTTATTATATGAGTAACAATAGAAATAACATAATTTACATGCTGACCTTATCAGTCAAAGAAAGATATGATTATCCAAGCGTGCGAAAATAGTGTTATATTTTCATGTAGGACAAAAGAAAAAAATTGATACTTCTTTACAACTGTCATCAATGAATGGTTATGGGATTATTGAGCGTTGCTATGGAGACTAACATGGGCAAAGTGTATATAATAGTAATTTGTAAAAAAAAAAAAAGCAGTTCATAGGCATGATCGCCCTCTAAGAGTTACTATTTATAGTAATTCCTAGTTTTTAAGGGTATGAGGATAAGAGATAAGCGTCAGTATCATTTGCAGAAAATTGTACTACTTTTTATCAGTTGTGCACATATGCATATTTGTATATATATATGTGTGTGTGTGGAGAATTCGGGATATGATAACCATGATATCTTATCTATTCCCCCTTCTTTTTGTTAATAAAAAGGGAAGCTCTAGCTTATTATTCTTTCTTTTCATTATTTCTCACGATACATTATGCAGACTGAACATAACTGTCAAGGACAATGCAATCATCATTGGACTGCTTCTATTACCAAATGTTACAACTGTCAAACAGTAACAACTCCTCTTTGGAG
Organism: Rhizopus microsporus ATCC 52813; assembly: GCF_002708625.1. NCBI lineage: Eukaryota > Fungi > Mucoromycota > Mucoromycetes > Mucorales > Rhizopodaceae > Rhizopus > Rhizopus microsporus. The sequence goes on along the minus strand of NW_019671935.1, from coordinate 253,101 downwards.
AAGAGATGATTCCGGAAACACCATTTGTAATGCATGTGGACTCTATTATAAATTGCACCACGTTCAAAGACCTGTGTCGATGAAGAGAACTGTTATAAAACGAAGAAAACGGTTTAGTAGCGCATCGCAGCAAATAATATTTAATCAGACGTACAAAGACACACAGCCTGACAATAAACATTTACAAAGACATGAACAAGAAAGCGAGACGCACGATGATCCTGAACTGGTATCTGCTATAGAATCCCTTTTAAAACTATCTACACAAATCGACAACTCGACCATGCTTTCTTCCCTTACCGCTGTTCTATCAACCATCTTGCTTAATCCTGCAAGATTCAAGCAAGGTCTGGAAGCAAGAAGAGAAAAGCTTCAAAGAGAGCTTGATCAAATCACTGACCTAATATCAAAGACAAGCGAAATATTAAAGTCAATAGAGTCCATCGTTTCTCTTGTAAAAAAAGATGATAGTAACAGCACTGAAAAAAGCAGTATACTGGCATCACTCATGATGCTTGGCATTGTGGATCATAGTAAAAGCAATAACAATATAAATAATAGCAGCAGCAGTAGTAATAATGACAGTAATAAAAATACATGCAAAACAAATATCCCTTCTCTAAGTGAAGCTATACCTTCGTTATATTCATTAGCATTTCCAAATAATAGCAGTAATAACAATAGCAGCAAATCATCATCTCCACATCTTTTAAATCATTCCCACATTTCCCGTACATAATAAATACATTTTTTTTTTATTAATTGTCCTTGCTTGCTTTTACTTTATCTTTTTGCATGAGCTTTTCTTGTGCTTTTCTAATTTAATAAGGGGATATTTCTTAAATTAGTACAATGATAAAGACTCTCTTGTTATCTTTCAGAGATAAGGTGTGATACGACTCTTTAGTTGGTAGCTATCGTCATAACACAGGGCTTTGCTGATTATAGAAAATAAAAAGACAAAGGCTTCTTGCTTTTGCTCATAGCTGGGTTTTATTTTCTCTCAAGTCATCTGGTACCTTGTCCTTATGCTGTTAGATATGATATCATTCATTTATTTTGAAAAGCACTTGAAAATCAACAATTTATAAGTTGCAATATTATTTAGTCTACATTTCATCGTTTAGAAACAGTCGGGTTCCATTCACCAGGAGTGAATGTATCTCCTTGTCCAGCAGGTTCTGTCGACTTGGGTTCTTCACTTTTATCTTTTTCTATTAAACATAAACCGTTGGTTTTCCTTTGCTTCATAGCCTTTTTTTTTTTTACCTTTTCGACTGCTTTCTTCCAACAGTTGCTTCTCCTTTTCTGCTTCTTGCTGTAGTTGGAGTTTTCGCTTTTTTTTGTTTAATAATCATTTGTTTATGTACTTGTTTTTATTATTACCTGTTCCCATTCCTGTTCCAAAACTTTCGCTCGTTCTTTTACTATTGACTTTCTTTTCTCGTCTTGAATTAATTCTTCAATGGTTGGAGGATAATCTCGTGTATGCCTCAGCCAGGCTTGCCACTGAACTACATTACTGTTAGCCAAGTTATTATCAGTCTGTTTTATAGTACCTGGTAATTGGTTTTCTTCAAATATTGTTAAATTGCCTCGAGGTACATTCTTCATTTGCACCCAACGTTTCATTCTACCACCTTTGTGTGATTTAGTTATAAAAATAAGTTACATTTCAACATGACTATACCTAATGGGTTTGGACAGTCCCAGTATTCGTTTCCTGATAAGTCATATCCAACAATAGCATGCTTTTTCCAAGGGAATCGAGAAGCCTTGTAGGTTAATGCTAATCGCTGCAAAAGGTTGACAGATTTTGACATGAAAGAGAGAGAGAAAAAAATTTACATATTTATTTTTTTTAAGAAAAGAGAAAGAAAGAAGGAGGAGGCTAAATGCAAAGGTTGTTTACTGCATTTTCAATTAAACGAACATCACCATCATCTAAACCACGAATAACCCTTCGCTTCTGACTCTTTGATTGAATTTCGACCATTGACGGAAGACCAAAGGCACTGGCCATCCCTCCAGCATCAACCATAGCTGCTGCTTGACTTACACTTTCTTCTGATACATAAAGTAATTTGTCAAGCTTTGAGCAGAGATCCCATATCTTTGGGGTCGAATTCGATTGCTGTATAGTAGATAATGCTATAGATGCGCGGCCATCGATCAACTGTCGAACATAGGGGTTCTTGCCATTTTGGTATTGGTCACCTATACACTTATTCGTTCTCTGTACTAAACTGATCATACATTCCAGTGTCTTTTCGCATGCATCTGTAGGTAATCGAATATAGTTTAACAAGGCTGCAAGGGTAGCTGGAATAGTAGGATGTTGAGAAAGAAGCTGATAGATGGCAGAATCACTTCCAACCGTCACAAGATTGAGAATAACCCATAATGCCTCTTTGGTCACTTTCCATTCTTCGCTTCTAGAGTAGAAAGCGTGGGATACGGTTGGCTCCCAGTTGAAATGAGTATAAGTGTGACCAGGTACAGCAAGATGGTTGATGACATTATCGATAATGGGTCTGTGTTGAATGATTTGATCAATCATCTCTTCATTGCTTGCTACCAAGTTTGAAAGGGCTAAGTAAGCGTCCTTTCTTACATCAGTTGTGGTTTGAGGTGTAAGCAGCTGCATAAAGCTTAAGAGAACAGGAGGTTGTAGTAAATTCATTGCGTGTTTGTCAGGACCATTAGATATGTTTACTATTGTCCGGATAGCAGCATGCACCACTTTTAATGGACTCGATCTATAGTCATAATAATTAGATATGGCTTATAAGCCTATTTTTTTTGGATATATGTACGTTATAAGTTCTCCTAAGCGTTCGCATAATTCAACTGAAATATCAACTCTGTAATAAAACGCGCCTACTTCATGCATATTATACAAAACACGACATAATCCCCAGCTATGCAGAAAAATGAGCGTATATGTAAAATGACGGAGTAAACTTGAACTTACCAAGCTTCCAATACTTGCTTTGGATTTTCAAACATGACGTATTTTGCAAAAGCATCAAACATGATCAAATACTACAATAGAGTTAATACTTTAAATATAAAATGGATGAATCTATACATTTTCATAATAATCAGCAGTACGATATCCTCCACGGGCCATGTTGGATAGTGACCATAGCAATGATTCTGTACTAACATCATAATCATTATCTAATAGATACAGCCTTCCTCTACCACGTCCGTCTCTTAATGCAAGGTCATAAATATCTTCATAAATATCATTCAGCACATTGACGATAGCAGTTGAACTCCCTTTTGTCATTAATTCCTCACGGTATGCAGGAGATTCACCAGCAATATTACCTAAAGCCCAAGCAGCTTGAGCTTTAAGGTAGACTTCAGCCTTTTTGCTACTGATTATTTCAAGTAAAACATCGATAAATCCAGCTTGAACAATAGCCTGTGTATGAGCAGTGGTGCCTGCCTATGAATGATATAAAGAGAATAAGTTTTTATGAAAAATTCCTAGGCATTTCTTTACAGCTATATTTGTCACAATCCAAGCGCATTCAAACTTGAGTGAATTTCCATTATCAGATTGCATCAGCTCCTTTATACGAGGCAATACACCCAAAGCTAAAATATCCTCTACATGACTTTCATCACTATTTGCTATATATACACATGGATCAGTGTATTGAATATTGCAACAGAGTTCATAATACCTTGAACCAGATACCTGCGTATACCCCTGACAGACTGCTTCATCTTATCATAGTCTGAAGAGAACAGTAGATACTTTATTGTTGGTAACTGTAATAGAATCACTGGTTAAAAATTAAAAGAAACTCAGGCATGAAAAAGACAAACTCCGTTGTCGTAAGTGAGTCTCCCCTTACAGCGCTTTTGTCCAGCTCTTCTCCAGGAGTAGGCATTTTGCCGATGGTGACATTAGAAAGTTTACGACTGATTTCTAGTAATGAATCGTCTTCAAGTTGGAATTCATCAAGTGTCATTTGCTCTAAATGTTATATTCAACAAAGCTATTGGAATAAGTTATTTTCTTTTTATATTTACTATTGATATAGACCAAGGCCTTTGTTCCCAAAAAGACAGAGAAAAAAAAAAAGATAAGAAAGAGAAAAAGGGAAAAGAATGAAATAAAGCGCAAGACGGATGAAATTTATAAATACGAGCCCTTCGTTGGAGGGGGAAAACATTTCAAGTCACGTAATATGTTTATTTCTCTATATCGCGTACTTGTGCATGCGCGTATATTGTTTCGCGTCTATTTAGTAAAATTCTTCTTTTAGTACCCAAACACCTTTGCCTTGTTCATTTTTCTCAAATTTTGCAATTTGTTGCAGCATCTTTCTAAATATAATCACTTGCTCCTTTTTTATATTTAGCGTCAAATTATCCATAATCTCTTGTGATGTCGCTCGTCCTTCGTGTTCTGATAAAAAATCACGTAGTTTAACAATCATACCTTCTCTTGTGGCGTCATCTAGAACTGTAACAGGTACAGAACCTATGTACGCATATGAATGAGCTCATATTTGGTGTATATATATATATATATAATATTTACCTTCTGTAGTAGTATCATCTTTGACCGCCGCTTTTCTTTCTTTGATTCGAGCCAATAGTGTCCTTGATGAAGGTTTTGTATTTCCAGATCCTTTAAATCCAGATATTATGCCAGATCCAAATGACGAGGTAGACGTGTCGGACATAGTATCATCATTCATGCTTTGACCAAATCTTGGAGGCGGTGTTTCTGATCTCTTTTGAAACACATATCTTGGTGCTCCTGCTGATCCAGATCGTCCTGTCCAGGTAGGTGTGCCGATATCCATAGCTCGTCTGAGTCTTCTCGATTCTTTTAATGCAGCTGCTGCGCGTTGAGCTACTAGGTTCGCTATAGGTAGTGGTTAGTTCGCATATCAAAAATTTGATCTCTCACACAAACCTTCTCTTTCAACAATCATTGCATCATGAGTATCTGAATTTATGATTTGATCATGCTGTAAGGCGCTTTGAATTCCTGTCATCTCAAATAAACTTTGCAACACATGATCCTCTTCTTGTTCTAGTCTATTCTTATGCTCTTCTTCCTCAAAATGTTCACCAGCACTAATTTATGGATTAATACTCATATCATGTCATATCTAGGACTTACTATTGCTCTAATGCATTCACGCCTTCCAATGACTTTAGCTGGCCCTCGTCATCTTGATTCGTTTGCTTCTTCTTATTATAGCTTACTTCAGTACCTTTGAAAAGACGTCCAGTTTCGGTCTCTGTACTATCTTCTGTGGCTAGTGTAAAAAGAGACTGTAGGTTACTGGCATCAAAGAACCGCTTCTGTTTTGGATCCTTCAATATTTTGTTGGTCAAGAATTGTTTATAAATTTGTCTGTGATAGATCTTTTCTTCAATTGTTCCACTTGTCATCAATCGATAAATCGTCACATCTTTCTTTTGACCTAAACGCCACGCCCTTTCTCTGGCTTGAACATCAGTAGAAGGGTTCTATACCAAATAGTGTGAATAATAACAAAAGTATGCCAAACCGAATGCATACCCAGTCAGGATCAAACAAGATCACACGATCTGCTCCTGTCAAATTAAGACCTAATCCGCCTACTTTGGTAGTCAAAAGGAATACAAAGATATGCTTGTTATCATTGTATTCGTTCACGAGAGCCATACGTTGGTTCACAGGCGTTGTACCATCCATACGCAAGTACCGGTAGTCCAGACGCCTGATCATCGTCTCCATAATATCTAACATTTGTCGTGTTTGACAAAACAAAAGAACGCGATGATGCTGCTGCTTCCACATCTTGAGTAATGCTCTCACGACAACCATTTTTCCACTTCGCTCAGGGTTTCCATAATCTGGATTCCCTTCTGTGATGGTCAGATCAACCAGGTCAGGATGGTTACAAATCTTTCGAACAATATCTATGCCATAAAGCACCTGACGATGGCGCTCGAGGATGGCGTCCATTTCTTTTGAATGGATAAATTGTAAATAAGCCTCTCTTTGTGGCTTTGTCAGTTTACAAAACAAGACTTGTTCATTCTTCTTGGGTAAGTCAGCAGCTACATCAACCTTCATACGTCGTAGCAGATAAGGATTGATCAAATCTCGTAGCATACAGGCACACTTGTAGGCTGTTTGCACCTGAATGTTGGTTGCATTAGCATATCCACCTATACTTATAGGCACTGAAAACTGTGATTGAAAGATAGGCAGGGTCTATTATAACTTTTTTGCTCAGCATAAAACAATAAATAATATGTATATATCTTACACCAAGCCTCCCAGGAAATATGAAATCGAATAAAGACCATAATTCTTTCAAGTTGTTTTGAATGGGCGTGCCTGACAGGATGATTCTATGCGGAGTCTAAAAAACTAAGCGTAGTTCTGCATAATACAGAAAAAAGACGTATTACCTTAAATTGCTTAACAGCCAGCGTTGTTTCTGAATCAGGGTTTCTTATTTTATGACCTTCGTCTAATACAATATATCCCCACTGATGCTTCAATAAGACCTCTCTATATGATTGGACACCACTGTATGTCGTGATAAGTACACCGCCAAGCTTTATGTATTTTTTCACCAAGGCAGAGACTCTTCTTCCAGCCTTAGTTCCCAAGATACTCTTTTTCTTTTTTATCTTCTTTTTTTTAAAAACGAGTTTCCCTCGACTATTAAACTCAAAGTCATCTTCTTTCACATCTTCCACACCTTCCATATCCTCCATTTCTTCATCCTCTGAGCTGGTGTAAGTACCCGTTTTTACACCACTTCCACTTGAATGCAAGATGGCAACACGAAGCGGGGGCCACCAGCTATGGAATTCCTGTACCCATTGTTTCATCACAGTCGCAGGACATACGACAACACATGCCTTACCCGGACCCAGCATGTTTGAATAATGTAAGCTTGCCAAGAATGCAACCGCTTGAATAGTCTTTCCCAGACCCATCTCATCACCAAGTATACCTCCGACCTCTTGTCGATGCAGTTCCCAGAGCCATTGTACACCTTTTGTTAAAAAGACATTAGCAAGTACTAGGTATTTGAAATGGACTTACATGTCTTTTGATAATCAAAAAGGCAACTCCAGAGCTCTCCTGGAACTCTTAAGCCTCCCTCTAGCTCGTGATCTTCAAAATCTGGATGTGGCTGATATATCTCATCTTCATTCAATTCCTCTCCACTTGTTTTTTCCTTGATCTCTTCAAGAGACATAGAAGCGGCTTCCTCCTACAAGTGCTTTTAGAAACCAAATTATTTGAGACATCAAACCTTACATGAGTTGTTCTGTATCTCATCATAGTTCTGTTCAGTATCCATTCTCTAAGTCTATGCTTATAATTAGATTCGTTCCCATCGTCCTCATAAATTTCGTCTAATTTTGGAACTGTATGTTTTCTCTCTTCATCCTCTTCCTCTTCTTCGCTTAACTCATACGCATCATCCTCTTCACGCTGTCTCTTCTTTTGCCGCTCAAGCTTGATGTCTTCTGCTTGATGAATAGGTGCATGAAGGTTCTGATGCGATATAGGTTCAGCATATCGTGAGCCGGGCAAAGCAAGTGCAGGCTCTTCTGTTATCGTAGCCTTGTGCTGATCTTCAGACAATTTAGAGAATGGCGTTATTTTACCCGTTCGAATTAAATATTCTCGCTGAGTCTCATCCATCTGTCGTTCGCTCGTTGTTGCTACTGCTGGAGGCACAGCCATCCTTCGTCTCTCTCTATCCTTCATTCGATTCACAATATCCCTTTCGTCTCTTGTTGCTTCACGCAATTTCTTTGTATGCTCATTAATCTTGGGTATCAGTTTATCTACAGTGCCCGTTTCTTTCAACTTTATCTTTAACTTGTCAAGTTGCTCCTGTGCAGCACTAACAATGTATAAGCTTGTATTTATTTATTTAAAAAGCCATAAACTCACGCTTTTTCTTTTCTTGCTTTCTCTAATCTTTTCATATCAAGTTCATCCTCTCGTTCAGCTATGGCTTTGTCAGCCTTATAAAGGTTGAATACAAGTTGTTATTTCACCCTTTCTTTTTCTTCACCTTTTCCATGAGTGACTTTTCTAGTTCGTTTTGATCAACAAGATCAACTCCAAGGTCATGTAATTCATTATCTACAGTTGTGTTCAAGTCATTGTCTTCATTAGTTTTATTATTACTTGACATCACAAATATAATAACAATAATAATAATAATAATAAAAAAGAAAACCGCAGTCTATGAAGTAAACCCCTTCCATTGACTCTCTTTCCTTGTTTGGATTATCGTACCTTCTTGGGCCAATTGAAATGGTTCATGACATCAAATAATCATAATGCGCCTCAAACTGAGCCTTTTTTCTTTGTTATTCATTTGGATTGTCCATTGTTTCCCTTATTTTGTACACATTAGGGCTATCATATAAATATATCTCTAGCCGCAACTGACTGTATCCAACTTTTATAATGTAAAAGGAATGCGTATAGCTTTAATCAGAGTCGATCCATCTCCAGAATACGGACCATATACTTTATCAATGTGTAACACTGTACAATCTGCAGCACATCCCCTTTTTAATACACACGAAGCATTTTTTTAAGCAAACGAAGCGTATACCGAAAAGTAATGATGTATGTATGGTTGGCTCCCTTTAACACAATAAATGTAAGCAATGTGATTTCTGAATAAAGCGTATATTTAACCAAAGAAACACGAGTTCTTTTACATAAAAACAAAAAAACTAAATACAAACATAAACTGCATCATCTAAAGAGTCTTGTCAAAGATAGCACCAAGAGAAGCCCAGACAGCCTTGGGGGATTGAGAAGCATCAACACCATACCAGATACCCTTCTTTTTGTAATATTCAACAACAGGAACGGTTTGTTTATGGAAAGCATCCAAACGCTTCTTTAATGACTCGACGTTATCATCGGAACGATGGATAAGAGGCTCACCTGTAACATCATCCTTCATGGGAACCTTGGGAGGACTAGTCGATGATCAGTCTATGTTTATATATACAAACGTGTCACTTACTTGAATTCTGTGTGATAAGTTCTACCGGAAGTAGGATGAATCAAACGACCAGTGATACGGGAGACAAGAAGGTTATCGTCAATCACTAATTCAACGACAGAGTTTAAAGGCTTCTTTCTGGCTTCAAGCATTTCATCCAACTTTTCAGCTTGAACGACAGTACGAGGGAAACCATCGAGAATGAAACTAATCATTTATAAGTATGTCTTCGCGTTTTATATCAATTGATAAATACTTTACCCATTCTTACATTCAGGATTGTTATCCAAGTTTTCTTGAATCATACCAACAACAATTTCATCAGAGACGAGTCCACCATCATCCATGATCTTCTTGGCGGCTAAACCAAGAGGAGTTTTGGCAGCAACAGCAGCTCTGAGCATATCGCCAGTAGCCAAATGACAAACACAAAACTTTTCCTTGATGGCAGGAGCTTGCGTTCCCTTACCGGCACCAGGAGGGCCCATGAGGACCATACGAAGTTGTTGCTTGGGTAAGCTGTCTTCAACCTTTTTTTCAAGAGCTTCAAACTTGGCATGGAGAGAGTCAATGTTCTTTTTGATCTCCTCAAGGATTGCTGAATGCTTGTCGGCCATCGTGCTCGTGTTTGTTGTTTGATTAAACAAATGAAAAAAAAAAGAAAAAGGAAAAAATAGGTACTTTTTAAATGTGATTATTTTTGCAGGGGTGGAGTTTAAACTTGATAAGATGTGTACGATATACAGTCATATCCACCTAAATTTTATACTCTTTTAGTATTTCATACTGAAATTGATTTAGACACCTGCACGTAAATGTCTAAATCCTGTTGAAGGGAACCATGTTCTCTACAGCAGCTTCTCCTATGAATACTGAGGGCCTTCTTTCACCTCTCTCCAAATAACCAAAGAGATATCGAGCTTGTATTTGTATCTCTGTTCTATTGCATATTGCAAACTTACAATCTAATATACTATGGGATGTTCGCCATTAGAAAGCTTCTTCTGCTCCAATCATTTCTATTTGTAGTTGTTACCGACCAAAGTAAATGAAGTTTCAAAAAGTACGTTAAATAGCACCGATCTTATCTCCCTCATTTCATAAAAGAATACCTTTGACATTCGAAACTCATTTATGTCTGCAAGGATACTCTTGGAGCTGCCTTGATCTTTGAAGGAGTTTCTTCTGCGATATTCCAAGGGCGCCGCTGACATAACTCTTATGAGTGAGATAGTTGGTGTAACATCTTCGTCAATCATATGATAGAGTTTCTTTTTGTCTTTGTAAGGTTATTTGATCAAAGTGTGTTCTTTAATAATAAGTAACCACATGTGGACAGCTGTAGACAATCAACAATTAGAACACAAAAGTCATATGAGATTAATTTTGAGAACATAGGCATTATCATCGTGTTGTGGTGATTGTCACAGAGTAAAAAATCTACCGTGGCGTACTTTTTTACAACATATCAATTGCGCATATTCGTTATTGAACGTTGTTGATCTCCCCAATTTAGCCACTTGTTCTCTTTAGAATAACAACAACAGTGTAAAAGAGTCTTTCGGTGGTTGAATTGGCTGTATACAGCATGTATCTGCCTATATCAGGGTATAGATAAAGAAAATAGATGGGAAAGCTTCTGGTCTATTGGAGTACTTTTGAGGGAAACAAGCATATGCAGAGTGTATTACTTTTCAAGAGATATTGAGTAGCAGCCTTCAGTCGTACATTAAATGTACTTCTCTTTATAAATCATCCCCCTCCTTTTTTTATCTTCTTGTAAGCAGAATTTAAGTTTTTCTTTTTGAAATACTACTCACTGTTCTTGAATTTCTTACAATAAACTTTTATGAACCATTTAACAAGCGTCTTGACTACAACATCTTCATTAGAACTTTGAAATAGAAAAGTAATTTCAACAGTGTCTTCAATAGACATACGAATGCTGTTTTAAAGCATGTCGAGATTTCTTCAGGCACCTAAAATAAAGCATCAAAGTTTGATGCCCGAATACACAGCATTTATCCATTAGAAATCATCGCTTTGAAGTTGACTTTGAATGCAGCGTCCACATTAAGCTTTTCTTGGCAGGCTTCATTTTCATTAATGTCAATTTTTTGCTTTCATCTATCAATTGTATACACAAACAACATTATTTGAGCTAAAAGATAAGCCAGTTTTTTCTTTTGTCAAGAGCAAAGTTCCAACTGAGTCACTTTCTTTTTGAAAGTCTATTTCCATAACCCTCTATTGATAACTGCTTTACGTAGCAAGGTTTGTTAAACTGTTTCTTGATCAAAGAATTTGCTTTTATGGCTCTGATCCTTTCGTTGTCGATTTATTCAACTTGTCAAAAGGAAGCTTTAAGGACTGTTTTTTTTTGCTCCGGTCAATCTTTTTGTCAAATAACCTATTGATGGTTCCTGTTTTGCCTCATTGGTCGACGTCATACTTGATATTTGGGGAAATTCTCAAGAGCTTTGATTGGTAGAGCGTATTTGAGTAAGCCATATTTAAAGGCTTGCTTCGCGTGGTTTTGAACAGGTTCAATGTTTTGTGCTTTTGCATGGTCATAGTTAGACATTCGTGCCACGATGTGCGGCTTAGAAAGGCGTAAAGTAAAAATTTTATTTTATTGTAATTCTATCATCACAATCGAGATCGGAGTCAAGGTAACCGCTGTTGTGATAGGAGCAACATATACAGTCTTTTCAGAAAGTAAAGTCGCATTTTTGCAATTTTTATAATACAATTTATACGAAAAGCGACAAGTCAGCGCGACATCTCTTTCCGGAAATGGTGTAATTAAGTGTTTATTTGTAAACTTCAAAGACCGTAGAAGCCACTTAATTAAACACTATTAATTTAATGCATTCAATTCATGATTAGGATTAATCTTATTAGTATCTTTGCACTTTAGAGTGACTACAAAGATAACAACAACAGTATTGAACTTTAGCATACACAAAGTTATCAAAGGGTATTTGATACTCATTAAAAAAAAAAAAGCATTTACAAGAACTGTTGTATAGCCTGATCCAATGATAATCCAATCAATTCTGGCCCTCTGGATTTGGCATAGCGAAAAAGAAGAAAAAATATCCAGCTCGGACTTTGTATGGATGCATAGATATTGTTTCTGCTTAATTCAAATCATCTTGCAGAAAAAAATAAGGAGTGAGCGAGCATATGAAAGGAGAATTGCAGAATAAGTCAGCATACAGTCATCACGGTCCAGTAAATAACAGATGCATTGATTCCATCTTTAACCTATTTTATAAGCTTCGTGTTACAAGGCACAAGAAATAAAATAACAAAATGGTTTTCATATACCTCCTTTTCTTTTTTCTTTTTAATTTTTCTTTTTTTTTTTTCACTCCTTTTGAAAATAGGCTCAAGTAACCATAGAAGCAGCAACAGCCTTTTATAGAACATAACAACAAAAAAGAAGCTTTTTTTCTTTTAAAAGGAAAACTATAGATGTTTCATTCTTCTGGTCTTAGATATGAACAATATTTGATTCGCTCTGCAAAGCAAGACTCAAAGCATACACTTCATAAAAAACGCTCTTCACTCGAATCTGAAATATCAGCCGGAGCTGATAGCGGATATACCTCCTCATCGTTCACTCCCACATGCTCAATTGTATCAACTCCAACCACTATTTCAACTTCAACTATAACAACAACCGATGAGAACAAAAAGCCTCACATTACTGGTCCACCAAAAAAGAAAAAAAGATACCACCAAACCCCTCGCCAACCCGATCTAGTCTATTCTTGCCCGAGGCCTCTAGCGTTTCCGTTTCACAACGATGACCATTTCTTACCTATTGCGGAAGCTGATCCTCGCGATGTTGCTCGAGTATCGCCACCGTCTATCAATAGAGCTTCATCTATTCAATCAAAAAGTACAACCAGCATTAGTCGTCATGATGCAGATTCCTCATACAGTAGAAGATCCTCTGTCTTGAGCTCAATACAACGAGGCACCGTGCGTTCAATAAGATCCCTCTTTCAGTTACCGGATTCCCTGAGTAACCTGAGCCAGAGGACCACACAGACGTCGATTATTACTACAGATCCGCCCCTTGAAAGATTAGAGATAAAAAAGGGAACAGTTCAGTCACTAAAGGACTTCTTCTCAAAGCGACAACCGCCACAGACATCGTCATCCATTGTATCACCTGCATCTCCCAAGCGTGGTCAGCTTGGTACAACCATCGGCTCTATTCAGACGAACAAAACGACCAATGATTCTAGAGCATCTTTAAAGAAAAATAGTAATCCTAGTAGTAGTAGTTGCACCAAATTATCAAGTAACCCCAGTTCCAAAAAATCTTTTACCTCACGTGCTTCAGAATTCGCTAGTCGTGCCTTCTGGAAAAAACCAGCGGAATCTACTACGTCTTGTTCTGTTAAGCAACCAAATGTATTAACTACACCTAGAGTCGATCGACCTGCGGCACAGAAACCTCTTCCAGAACCACCGAAAAAGAAGACTATAAAATCTGAAGTAAAGAAGATATCTGCTCGTGTGATATCTTCATTCCGTCCAACACCAAAAGCAGATAAAATTGACAAGCCAAGCAAGCCATCTTTATTTTCATTTAAAAAGAATAATGATGAATCACTTAAAAAGAAACCTAGTGCTGCGGCAACGACAATACCAGAAGAACCCTCCAAAGTTGGTAAATTATGGAAGAGTTTCAAGAACTTGATGACAGGTAAAAAGTCATCTCGTGTAGGAGTATTGTAGATTCTTTCTATTTTTTATATATGCCCATATATATCCCCCCCCCCTTGTTTTAATTCTTATTACCATTTACCTATTATCTTAACTGTATACCATTCTTTATTTATGTCAATCCTCTCTTTTTATGCAATTCTTTAAGTTGAACATTTTTGTGTATTAAAAAAAAATGTTGTATTTTAAACTTTTTAAGCTAATGCGCCTCTCATTTCTCTGGTATTTTTATGCCCTTTTAAAATAAAAGAAAGAGTCAGACTGTTTATTTTTAATGATAAAATAACCAAATTTGGTGAATAAAATATGATTACTTCTCCGGCTTAAAAATGACTCACTGAATATGATCTGTTACTGTACATTGGATTGGCTGTAGAGAGCATAGTTTCACCTGTATTAAAGTGATGATGTTATTGATAAGATGATAAATATAGGTAAGTTGTCCAAAAATTAATAAATGGGCTGAATTTCAAGCCTAAAAACTGTAAGCAATGAGTAAGCATTTGTCAACAATAAACTCGTTACTTTTCATATTTAAAGCCCCAGCTCGAATTTATGCTTTTTTTTTAATTTCTTTTTCTAAAAA
>NW_019671935.1:225625-238640 GCF_002708625.1 Rhizopus microsporus ATCC 52813 | reverse complement strand
AAAAAAATGTCCTCCAACTTACAATGCAGCTTTATCGGTCTAGGCGCTATGGGCAAGAACATGGCTGGCCATATCGCGAAACACGTCGAATCACTCGGTTATCCCCCTTTGCTGGTCTTCAATCGTACCCAAGCAAAATCTGAAGAACTTAAAAAAACTCATCCTGTAAAAGTAGCTACCGCACTTGAAGAAGTTGCAAAGAAATCAGACATCATCTTTTCTTGTCTTCTAAATGACGCGGCTGTAGAAGAAGCGGTGAATGGCCTGGTCCCTCATCTTAAATCCGGCACTCTTCTCGTTGAACAGTCTACGATTAGTCCTAAAATGGCAGAGAAACTCGCTGAAAAGGTGTCTCAAGTTGGTGCAACATACTTGGCTTGCCCCGTAATGGGTCCTCCAGCAAAGGCTGCTGCTGCAGAATTAATCGTTCTGGTCGCTGGTGGTGACAGCAATAGTCGCTCTAAAGCCCTGTCAATATTGATTCCAGCTATTGGTAAAAAGAAGATTGAACTTGGCGATACTGTTGGCCAATCATTACGCTTGAAATTATGTGGTAACTTTGTTGTGACAAGCACTGTAGAGATGTTGGCCGAATACATGACTCTTGCTGAAGCCTCTGGTGTTGGTCAAGATAAAGCTCAAGAGCTATTGGACAACTTCTTGCCAGGAACAATGGTAGCTACATATGGCTCACGTATGTCTCAACAAACTTTTACAAACGAAATACATTTTCCTGTTAGTTCTATCAAGAAGGATGTGAATCATATAATCAACCTTGCAAAGGAATCTAATGCCTCTATACCTATCACTCACAAGTTTTTGGAACATTGTAATACCGTACAAGAAAAGCATGGTGATTTTGACTTGACAAGCGTTGTCGGAGGTATGTGTTTGCACGCCATTTATGGAATTTGGTACTAACCCTTTTCTCACTTTTGATATAGTTCTCAGAGAAGAGGCTGGACTTCCTTTTATCATTGAAAAGAAATAAACATTATTGTTTATTTATCAGAGGGGAGTTTTATTTAATGTGCTTGCGTGTTTAGCTTTTCATTTCCTTTTTTGTGTCTCAGTTGATCTCTAGAGATTCAACATGACCATCTCTATAAGAATAGTCGATATAGATCACTACCTGCAAAGACCGTGCTTTTTAGATCGCGCTTATTCTCCCTTCTGTGACAACCCTCTGTCAAGAGTACCTGTTATTAGAATATTTGGATCTACCGATGCAGGTCAGAAAGCATGTGTTCATATTCATCAGGTAAACATGACGAATCGAGCAAAACTGCTGAACTAAATCGACATAGATCTACCCTTATTTCTTTGTTCCTTATACTATATCCCAAGGATACACTCTAGAGGATATCCAAAAGAGCATCTTTCAATTTGGAACCTGTCTCAACCAAGCCTTTGACCAGTCAATCAAACCTAGTCCTGACAAGAAAAATCAGCATATTGCTGCCATTGTCCTTGTGAAGGGTGTACCATTCTATGGGTACCACACTGGATACCAGACGTTTTTAAAGATATACATTATAGACCCATCTGAAAAGCAGCAGATGATCGATATACTTCAATCACAAGCCATCATGGGGACTCACTTTCAGCCCTTTGAGTCCCATATCCCGTTTGAGCTTCAGTTCTTAATGGATCATAACCTCCATGGTATGGATTGGATGCATTTAGATACAGATACCGTTGGCAGACATGCAGAGATCGGTCTTCGTTTCCGTTTGCCTTTGGTTGATACACCCAAGTCAGAGCACAATAAATCTCAGGCGTCAGGGTCAACTTCTATGACAGAGGTGCATGATAAATTAGTTTATACATCAGAAACTGTACCTGTCATGTTACAGTCAGATGCTCTTGCTCGAGAAAGTTATTGCGAATTGGAAATTGATGCTACCAGTATGTGCATCCTGAACCGGTTAGATCTCACCGAGAGAGATATTCATGCTGATTTGAGCTACGAGATGAAGTTACAGAAACACGATTTACTCAACCCTGATGAAGTGGCCAAAAGGAAACTCGTGAAATCACTAGAAACCATATGGAAGGACGAAGCTAAGCGTCGTAGGGCAAAGGGGAATACAGAACCTTTGTGGTCAGTATCCCAAACAGATGACCAGCGTGTGCCATCCAGCGTGCCTTGGACTTCAGAACCTTCGTTAAGAAGCATTTTGAACAAAATGATTGAGAGATCAGGCACTGAAGCCCACACGAATAGAGATCCCATCTTATTAAATGATGTTATGACTGTATTTCAATCTGTTGAATCTCTGTATCCACAAGAATACTATCAGCTCAAAAGAGGTACTACAAATCAACACGTTGCTACTCCCCAAGAAAAAGAAATGAACCAATTTAGCGTTATCTCTGATCCTTCTCGATATAAAGCATGGATAACACAAAACTATGTGGACACAAACCTTATTGACTCCTATCTCGAAAGTAAAGCAAAAAATGATGACGAAGAACAACATTTTGACTTGGACCACGAAGAAACTGACCAGCAGATCTTGGATAATGATGTCTTTGACAATGGTGATTATATTTTAAAAGAAAGTGATATTGCGAAATGGATAGAAGAATCCGAAAAGAGAGAAGGTTCATCAAGGCCTGTGGTGAGTATAGAATACGAAGATGATGACGATAATATACGTCAAGGTGAGACCATGAAAGCTCAGAAAACAAGCTTCTTATCAGAACAAGTAGATATGATATCACAAGTAGGACAAAAACGAAAGCTTGAGTTAGAAGAAAACGATGCACAGTATACTGAAGATGGACCATTCCAAATAAGCAATATACTTCCTGATACCATGTAAGGCGTGAAAGCATGTGAAGCATTCTTTTGTAAATTGAAATTGTCATGTAGGTCGCGTCCAAATCGGTTTTTACGAAAGCTTCGAATCAGTCAATTAGAT
This sequence comes from Rhizopus microsporus ATCC 52813, assembly GCF_002708625.1. NCBI lineage: Eukaryota > Fungi > Mucoromycota > Mucoromycetes > Mucorales > Rhizopodaceae > Rhizopus > Rhizopus microsporus. Next base: position 235,713 of record NW_019671935.1, on the reverse strand, counting down.
GGTACAAAGGATACAGACGAATCAACAAGTAACGTGCGCTCAATATCGGCAAAGGAGCAATGGGAACAAGAAAAGAAATTGTTGAAAAAGATGAAGACAAGAAAGAGAAAAATGCCTGAAAATGACAATGAGACAATTGTATCTGTAGTTATTAAAGAAAGTCCCATATTCAACAGGAGAAGAAAAAGAAAACAAAAGGTATCAAACCAGCAACATGCCACAACTGAGGGTGAATCACAAAAAGATATACCTCAGGATGGCAGTGGCAGCCAAGAAAATAGTACAATATTATCAAACTCCCATTATGGTGTCAGTCAATCTATTTTAAGTAATAGTGAGCCGCTACTTAGCTCGCAGCAGGAGCGAGTGGCTGTAGAGCATACATATAAAAAAGATGTGGTGAAAGGAGATGATAGTAGTCCAGGACTAATAGACATGAGTGATATTCTTGATAAGCAAACGCTTAGCAAGTTTTTTTTGAGCAAGCTTAATTATATATGGTCACCAAAAGAAGATTTTGAAAACCATGCACTCTTGCATGAATCATTACCTACAGCCCAAGACAAACCATGCAATGCAAAGCAACTCTTGTCTATATCATCAGGATCTGATATCGTTGAGAAACAGCAGGCAGTGCATGTAACAAATGATATTGAACAGGATGACAACGTAGACTACGACTGGGAAAGATACTTTCAAAGAAGTGAAAATGCATCAAGTAGCAGAAAACGTGCCAAAGTCACTCAAATAGCACACAAGCCTGCACAAATGGAATTTGTCTATGTTCATACACCACCAACCATAACAGAGGAAGATCCAATAATGAAAAATATACCCAACGTCATATACAAAGAGCCATTCTATAGCAAATCGTCTGACGTACCAACATACCCAACTTCATTTAATGGACAGGAATTCAAATTGAAATGCAATACAATAAATAGCTTAAAGGAGTTCAAGAATAGATATTTTCACATGCGGCAAAAGAGAGATGAAGCCTCTAAAGTTACTATCCGTCATTGGACTCCAACTAATCCTCCGCCCAGCTTTAAAGAAGTGCAAGCGTGGCTAGAAGATGAGAAAGTGTGTAAAAAGCTTAAAATTACATACGAAGGATCACAGGTAATGTTAATGAGGAGATAACGCTCTAAATTAGTGTACACTAACAGCAATAATAACAGCTTGATGGCCCTTCACTTGATGGACCATTTGACTTTAAATACAGCGCCAGTAAGCCTGTAGCCAAAACTACGTATATCAAGAACAACATAGATTATTTTAGCTTGGAAATACACGGTAATACTATATAGCATGACTATATTTTTTATGGGGCTTATTTTATCACAATAGCTAATACCAGAGCCGACTTATTGCCAGACCCAGAGCAAGATGCAGTTTCTGTTATATTCTATTGTCTGAAAACTGAAGGTTTAAACGTTCCAACGAATGGCTATCAGCGAGGCTATCACCTTGGTATCATATGTTTAAACGACTTTATTGTAACAAAAATTGGAATTGCTACAACACGTAAACTACAACATAAATTACTTGTACAGACACTCTAATCTTTTGAATTCAGGTGCTGACATAAATTATGCAGAAACAGAAGAGGAACTATTTTCTATTCTAATCGAAAAGGTCAGGCTCTATGACCCTGATATGTTGGTTGGTTATGAAGTCCAGAATTCATCATGGGGTTACCTTATCGAACGAGGAACTCATTTAGGTATGATTAACTATGTTCATTTATGCGTGTGCTAAACTATTACTTTTGCAGGAATCAATGTTGTAAACGAATTATCAAAAGTGATTAGCTATCCTTCCAACAGTGTCCGCAAAGATGATTGGGGATATAAGAAGGCATCAATGTATAAGATATGTGGAAGGCATATGCTTAACGTTTGGCGATTGATGAGAAGCGAACTTGCGTTGACGAGTTATACACTCGAAAACATTGCATATAGCTTGCTACACGAGAGGTATTCAATTATACAGTTTATCTAACTTCCCATCTAACACTTCTCAAGAGTACCTCACTTTTCCCATGCAACGTTGACAGCATGGTATCGACATGGACCAGCTGTTTTAAGACATCGGTTATTCAAGTATTACATGAAGCGAGTGCAAATGAACCTGGATATACTAGATGTGTCTCAGGTCATCAGCCGCACTTGTGAATCTGCCAGAGTTTTCGGTGTCAATTTCTATTCAGTTCTTACAAGAGGATCCCAATTCAAGGTTGAATCAATCATGCTTCGCATTTCAAAGCCTGAGAACTTTCTAATGATTTCTCCAAGCAGAAAACAGGTAAATAAAAACTTGATTGTGGCTAATAGATACTCATCTATCTTATTAGGTTGGCTCCCAGCGCTCGCTTGAATGTTTACCACTCATTATGGAACCTATTTCAAAGTTTTACAACAGTCCGATGGCTGTCCTAGACTTTCAAAGCCTGTATCCCTCGATTATTATTGCTTATAATTATTGGTAAATAATTGTTGTGTATTCAATCGCATGTAATCTAATACAACAGCCATTATGCCTTAGTTATTCCACGTGTTTAGGCCGTATTCGAAAACCTGGAGAATCTTCGCGATTTGGCGTTTTGGACTCATTTGACTTACCTAATGGGCTATTGAATTCCTTAAAAGACTACATTAATAGTAGGTGCTCTAATGTTTATGCTCAGAATTTATATTCACTGGACTGTTAGTATCTCCTAACGGGGTAATGTTTGTAAAGCCTGAAGTTCGAAAGAGTTTACTTGCTAAAATGCTTCAAGAGCTCTTAGACACAAGAGTCATGGTTAAAAAATCGATGAAAGAGCACAAGGATGATTCTGTAAGTATAATAGATGTAAGCTTATACTCGTATCTAATGATACCATAGGGTCTTTTGAGATCTCTTGATGCAAAACAATTGACATTGAAGTTTATTGCAAATGTTACCTATGGTTATACCTCTGCTTCGTTCTCTGGAAGAATGCCTTCTGTTGATATTGCCGATAGTATTGTTCAAACAGGACGAGAAACTTTAGAGAGAGTAAGTCTATTGGATGACACTCCCCTTCATAACTAAGCATCTCCATGCGTATGTAGGCTATTGATCTTATTCATAGTACAGAGAAATGGGGCGCACAGGTTGTGTATGGAGACACAGATAGCGTCTTTGTTTATTTCCCTGGAAAAACTATTGAAGAAGCCTTTGCACTAGGAAATGAAATTGGAAATACGATTACCAAAATGAACCCTGCGCCTATAAAACTAAAATTTGAAAAGATTTATCATCCTGCTGTTCTTTTGGCAAAAAAGAGATATGTCGGCTTCAAGTATGAAAGTCCTGAAGTGGCTGAACCAGTTTTTGAAGCAAAAGGCATAGAGACTGTCAGAAGAGATCACACATCAGCTACCCAAAAGATATTGGAGTCTAGCTTAAAGTAAGACATGATCGGTAGCAATTGCATTTCTTTTTTAACTTGAAGATTAGGATTTTATTTAGAACACAAGATATGTCTGAGCTGAAACAGTATCTTTATAGACAATGGACTAAAATCTTATTGGGTCGAGTACGACTACAAGACTTTATTATTGCAAAAGAAGTTCGTATGGGTACCTATGCTAGTCGAGATGGACCGAATGGGGCAATCGTCGCTCAAACAAGAATGAATAAAGACATACGGTCCGAGCCACAATATGGAGAGCGTGTCTCTTATGTTGTCGTTTGTAAAGGCCCTGGAGCAAAGCTTAAAGAAGAAGTGGTTAGTCCAGAAACAGTATTAAATAACAGGTATGTAAAAAATAACTAAGCGAGGCATAGCCACAGCTAAAAGCATTTTTTATAGTCACTTACGACTAAACGCCGAGTATTATATACGTAAACAGATCATTGCACCAATAAGTAGAATCTTTAACATAATAGGAGTTGGTAAATGTTCATTCTAGGAAATAACAGCAAGGAGTCTAATTGCACATTGATTAGATATTTTATCCTGGTATGAAAACATGCCTCGTGTACAAAGTGGGGCTTTTGGAGGTCTAAATAGCTTTGCGGAACATGAGCATGGAAAATTGAGGTTTATTGATCAATACTACTCACGCCATCATTGCGTTGTCTGCCATAAATCAACAGACCAAGGGACGCATATAACGGATGGCGCTATGCGACTAGTAGCAACAAATATAATTGTGTGTGAAACATGTGCAAAAGAGCCTCAAAAGGTGATTTATACCCTTACCTGTCGACAAACATCAGCGCAGCGCAAGCTAAGGAATATACTAAGTACATGCCAAAAATGTACTGGGTTGTCGCCACTTGACTGTAAAACATCAAACAATCAATCTGGATCACAATGTGAAGATGTTCCGTGTGTTTCCTTGAATTGTCCTATTTATTATGAAAGATTGACAGCAAAGAAAGATGCTCAAGCATTGTTAAGCTATAATAAGCTGCTTGATGATTTGTCATTTTCATGACATATCATTGAATATGCAGCCAATAGATAATCTTGCTCCCTATTTAGCGCGAAATTAGATGGTTTAGCTCGTTTGCAAAGGCCATATACAGAGTTATGAAAATAAATCCACCTGTTTGTATTTCGGAAATATCTGTAGAATAAGACACGTACCACTCATTGTATATTCTAAACTACAAAAAGTGAACTGTAGGTCTAATACTCGATCTCACACAGTCTCAAAAAAGCACCACACCTTCGTACTTGTTCATTTACAGACAAAAAAAAATGTCCTTATTACAACTCAAATCAAGCATATCTTTTAATACAGGCTTTTCTGCAGTCGAAAGCATCCAAACAAGTCGCATCAGACGCTATACGTTCTCTTGTCAAGAAAACAACATCGTTCTTCCACGACAAGTTGTCAATTATAAAACTAATTTACCTTATCAATTCTATTACTATAACTCCCCTTTTTTTCTTTTGGTTAGTTAGATTGAAAAAATCTTGTCATTAGCTGCTTGTGTGCCTCCTTTTACAAAACTTAATTGGCTGAAGATGCTTTTATATTTGTTTTTGATATGCATTTTCAGCTATTGTAATGCTATAATATTTCTTTTGAAAAAATGAAAAATTGTGAATAACAATTTAGTTTTTGTATGAAAATTTATAGCTTACTGGCGTGTTCTTTTTCAAGATATACAAACGCCTTGTTCTTAACCATGATCCATCGTTGGTTTTCGATCAATGTCTTGTTTCATGAGCTTCAACCTGCGCGTCATACGCCATTTGATGTATGAGCACACACTATTCCAAATAATTCATTGATATAAATACCTTTTTGTTGTACACATCATTGTTATTTGGGTCTTTGGGCAGGCAAACCTCATCAATTAACTGGGCATTTTCATCTCAGAGACTATATCAGTTAGCTATTCAATTCTCTAGATATGTGATTAAAATCGTTACTTACTAAGTATACCGTTCGTTGTATTAGTTTTTCACCTTTTTACATTTATGAATACCTGTAAAGTAGAAAGAAAAGAGCTGCATATTAAAGCAATATTTTAAGGAGAGTTTTTATAGAGAGAATATTCATGACTGCTATTTATATGCAGTGTGTCAATATTATTGTCATCTGATGCACGATAAATAAATAAAAGGTAAAATATATGCTTCACTAATGGTTTATCTCTGTGTATCTATGATAACAAAGGTTAAAGAGAAAGGTCTTTTTAAAAAGCAAAAAAACCGGCCAATTATACTGAGCGAAAGAGCTGGCCAATCAAATTGCTTTGACCCAGGTGCGTCCAAGGTCGAAACTGCTTTTTTACCTCTCATTTCGACCCTAGTAACTCATGTTTCGTTTTTCGCGTCCTCTCTTGAATGCTGCAAAGGGAACCACCTTTAGAACGTTCCGACGTCAATATGTGACAACATTTCCCAAGAAAGTAATTTGTGTGTAGTTTGAAATTAGACAGCGTAATCTCTAATGTTACCATAGTTTCAAGCATCTAATTCAAAGTTGCTGCTTGGTGCTACAGCTGGCATTGGATTTGCAGGAGCTTGTTTAGCCTTGCAAGAGCCTGTATCTGCTGAAGCACCTGGTTACGCTGGGACTGTTGAAGGTATATATGCGTTATTGTTATTATATTTACCCTTATTGACTTCTTTTAGACCCTGCTTCCAAATTGTCATTTCCCATTTTCTTGAATACGGGCAACAGCGAATGGAAAAAGTTGGTTGGTTTAGGTGTACGTACAGTTACATTCCTTCAGATGCATGTTTATGTACTCGGCTTGTATATGAAAACTGATGATATTGAGTCGCTAAAGAATCTGGATGGCTTTAAAGTAAGTATATGCATATACATAAGTATCCATGTTTTACAAATATGTAACCATAGATAGGAATTTGACAGACAAAAGTTTCTTGAAAACGAGGAAATGGCTAATAACTTAGTTAATCAACCCTATGACATAAGCATTCGCCTTGGTAATAACAAAAATGATTCATATGGCCATTTAATTATATACTAATACACTTAAATAATCTCCAGTGCCTGTTCGAGCTACCAATACACAGCATCTTCGTGATGGCTTTGTACGCTTATTTATGCAACGTTTGAAGGCACAATCATTGACTGAAGATGAAGAGCGAGAAGTTTTAAAAGCTATTCAAGATTTCAAATCAAAGTTTGTTAATATGAATGTGAAGAAGCAAACAGAATTTATATTTACAAAGACAAAGGAAGGTGGATTGAAAATAGTTTATGAAGTATGAAATAACCCATTCTTCCTTTATAAGCTGTATCTAACATACTATTTATTTAGGGAAAAGAGTGGGGAACTGTGGATAATATGTGGGTGGCGAAAAACTTTATTATGGGATACTTGAGCCCTATTTCACCTTCAAGTGAGGCAGCGCTTAAAGACATTGCCGATGGATTCGAAAGGTTGATTAAATAAACAAATAAATAAAAAACATATGAAGCTTTTTGATATCTATCTTTCTTTAACAAGCACTGTTTACAAGAATCAAAGTGAAAAAATAATGGTTGCTAATTCAAGATGAGCATCATCGTTAGTGAGAGCATCAGGTGTTTGCTTATAGAAAAATGGCAATCAAAGAACAGTTGTTTGCAAGAATCCTTAGATGTTGATGTTCTCTCAAACAAATTTGTGTCATTCGTGAAAAACCCCGCATAAAATGCTTAAAGAAATTAAAGAAATTTATCTAGAGCAGTAAATGTCGGACTTTCTTCCTTTGTGCTGTAATGGAGCTCGGATACCTTTTTAGGGGGTACTAAGAGCTGTCCGCAAGGGGGAGCCTCAACCGTTCACCCAGCTCTTTCTCCAAAAACCTAACGTAAGTGAGGCAACATTGACAGAGTAGCATTAAGACTGGATAACTGTATGGAAACAACGAGGATGCATGTACATTAAATAATGGATGGATGAAATAAATGAGGTGGGATGGATAATCTAGTTCACTTTATTCAGCGCGTCAATTAACTCAATGGCTACATTGCACATGGTTCACATTAGCCTCTATAATAATTGGCGTACTCTCCTACCTTTTTTTCATTTGCTCGATCGTCTCCCATTTCAGTTTCAGTCTTACCTCTACTCTGTATGTACCTAAAAGAGTTAAAAGCTAAATTAAAAAATATAGATGTCTGCAGAGAACCCCCAAGTTTCCGCTCAATCTCGTGCTGAACAAAAGGCTCGCAAGTCTCTTCTTTCTCTTGGCTTGAAGCCTGTCAATGGCATTACCCGCGTCACCTTCACCCGTGGTAGAGGTATTGTCTTCGCCATCAACAGACCTGAAGTCTTCAAGAGCGTCAATTCCGACACTCACATTGTCTTTGGTGAAATGTCTGTTGATGACATGGCTGCTCGTGCTCAACAAGCTGCTTTGGAACAACAACTCGCCACTGAAGGTGAAAAGACCGAAGAAAAGTCTTCTGAAGAAGCCCAAGCTGCTGTTGAAGAAGAAGAAGAAGAAGTTGATGCTGAAGGTGTTGAAGAAAAGGATATTGAATTGGTTATTAACCAAGCCAACGTTTCCCGCGCCAAGGCTATCAAGGCTCTCAAGAACAACGATAACGATGTTGTTAACGCCATCATGGTATGAATTATAAAACAAGTAATATAACCTGATACTAATAGTCTTTTTTGAAACTAGGAACTTACTATGTAAATCCTAAAAAAAGATCCTTAACCACTTCAATTTGTATTAAACGTGTGCCCATGAATAAAAATTCAAATCAAAAATTGGCCTTTGTCTATGATGGATATAGAAATATCCTTTGTATTCTATTCCTTAATTTATGGACGTACGAGTTCGCGAGAGGAAAAGCATTCTATGAATTATGCCTCTTCATACAATTATCTAACGATTCTCACACGATAGAGTATCACTGAACAGATATGTGTGTCTGTAAAACCATGTTCGTCTGCTTGTAAATTGTTGATACTGTTTTATTAAAAATAAATTTCAGAAAGAGGATAAAATTATGACGTGTATGAAAAAAAGTATTTACGCAAAGGTTAAAAATAAAATGCGTGCAAAGGAAACGACATACAAATGAGAGTAATAAGGTCCAAGGAGAGAATATAAAAAATTATACAGTTAGTTAAGAAAATTATTACATACAACTTACCCCGAAGGCATCTAGATGTGTCCTAGCGATAACTAGGACGGAGAATCATCAGTGCGTCTTCTAGTTCTTGGTTGCTCCTGATCGTCCACTCTTCTTCTACGCCTTGTAGGAGCAACAGCAACCCGGCGAAACCTATGAGGAACCATGCCATTACATCGAAGCCCACGAAGGATGTGCATGTAGTTGAGACAAGCAGCAACATTCCTGTTCCATAAGCGATATCTATCTGGTGCTGCCATGGCGGGTCTACAGTATAGATTGCTGCATCTACAAGCAATGTTCAATCAGTATAAAATCATCCAAGTGACTAATATATTATTACTTTAAAAGACCATGGCAGACAGCAGTAGGATATCGCTCTCGTTGATACGGTCGTGGATTTGGAACACGACGGAACGTGCGGAGGCTATCGTTGCGGCATGCTGGACAGTACCTACTGGTCTTGTACTAGTCTATAAGAAAACCTTGGAACCCATGCTTTCTGAGGAGTCTTCGGAAACCAAGGCCACGGATGAGCTCATGATACCTAGCATGGGGAGCGGATCAGTTTCCCATCACAAACACAGCGTTTTCTCCAAACTTGGCGCGTAAGTCTTGAATAAGCTTTTGATCGGCACGTTGTTTGTTGAAGTACGCTAAAAGACGGATCTTGCGAAAGAGGGAGTATCCATTATCATGATTTGTGATGGTATATCCATAGAATTGACTGAGAACGGCAAACTGTTCAGATCTAGCTTGAAGGAAGTGGCTAAAGCCCTCCATGGATACGGCGCTGCTTGGCTGGCGGCTGCGGTAATCTCAGGCTACACTTTATTAATCCTGAAGCAGGGATCGCACCTAAAATCGCTGTTGTTTGTGCTCGGGTTTTGGGCACTGTGACCACAGCAAATAATCCTCTTTTTGACCAGACCATACTACGTTTTAAATTAATGTGAAATGCAGACTCATCGAGAAAGACGCAATTAGTTCTAAAGTTTATGTCCGTACGCCCCCACTTACGAACCCAGTCAAAACGCTCCTGAATTTTTTCTTCACTGCTCCTATCTACAGGCTGAAATTAGGCTTTTTTGAGTGACAAATTACATTCAGTTCTTACAAAATTGTAGACAGTGCTTTTAGAGACCTTGAGATCCTGAAAATTTTGAAGTAGTCGCTCCATTACTTGCTCCAAGACGGCTGAAGGATTCTCATCTATATACTCCAAGACCACTTGCTTGTGTTCTTCTTGAAGTATACGCGAGCGACCGGTTTTCTTATGCTTTATAAAAACATTATCAGGATCCGTTTTGTACATTTGAGCCCATCTTTGAGCTGTGCGAACATGAATACCTAATTGTTTTGCAGCAGCTGAAGCACTCATAACATTCTCAAACATCAGTTTAAAGAATCTAACTTTGTCTTGATCCGTATAGAGTGTGTACGCTCGCTTACTCGACGCCTCCTTCATGCAAACATCTGGGTCATCTTTTGCAT